>NW_027121841.1:0-10861 GCF_030686945.1 Centruroides vittatus | reverse complement strand
AGTAAAGTTCAAAGTAACGTCGGTAAAGTTTACAAAAACGTCCGATGTGTTCACTATTGACGACCGACCCGGTGCGCCAATAATACTCGATGAGGTTCTGTGTGTCCTGTTGGAAAACACCGTTGCAGGTCCGTCGGGAAGACACCTTGCGAATATTCCGTTGCTGGAAGGCTCCGCTCAGGTCCAACGATCTTAGAAACTTCTCTCGCCAACCGTCCGGATGGCGTATCGTGGGCGAACTTGTCCGAACAGCGTAACGAGACGAACTGTCCCGAATCACGTAACCAGATGCCCTCCTTTCACCACCTGCGTCCCTCTCCCCTCTTCGTACACACATGTCGGCCACGTGTCGGACGACCACCCGGTGTTTTCCCGTCCACATGTGGTCAGTCCCTCCCTCCACCGTCTTCTTGGAACAATGATCGTTATCGGCGCAATAAGGGAAGGGCGGGAATCGTGTTTACACAATTCCACCCCGACATTAGGTTTGTGGTTTAGAAATGCAGAGGACCCACATACATTCTTGAAAAACGTTTACATAAATTCATTACAGAGGAGCTAAGTAACAATGCTCTTGTTGCGCAAAACCCAACGAAGGTAGTAAAAAAACTATAGGTATTAAGTTTATTAAACAAAGAAGTTGAGACGATTACGGATTATGAAATCCTATACCTATCTATAAAAACAGAATCCTGCTATGAAGCATTAATGGAATTTATGCTCCACAAAAAGCCGTAAATTGCTGCATTTACGAACGAGATTAGCCAAGTTGATATGCTATGAGTCTCTTTAGTTACGATAAACAAACTTACAGACAAAAGAATACGAAAGTTTGTACAAGTAATCAACAATAGCAACAACGATGGATCAAAATTTAAACTAGAGCAAAAAAGTCATGAACGGATACATTTTTCAGATATAGACATCCAATTGAAAGGAGATGGTACAACAACAGGTATCTACATAAAACCAACACAT
Source organism: Centruroides vittatus (assembly GCF_030686945.1). Lineage (NCBI taxonomy): Eukaryota > Metazoa > Arthropoda > Arachnida > Scorpiones > Buthidae > Centruroides > Centruroides vittatus. The sequence goes on along the minus strand of NW_027121841.1, from coordinate 9,883 downwards.
AGTCCACTATACATTCTGGCTAACTCGAAGACAAACAGTCCGCCTTTCGTGCACTCATCAGCAGAGCGTATTCATATTGCTCTAATGTGCTGGACAGAATCAAAGAAACAGCTTCAAACTTGGGATATAAAAAGAGTACAATAGAAGGACTAATTAAAATATATGAAAGAGACAATATAATAAGAACCCAAACAAATCAGTTTAAAATCTCCAAGTTCACTTATAATCGAAACATCGTAAACATCATGAAACAAACAGAAAATATGGACAGAAAATACTCAAAAATAGTTTTCAAAAGAGTGCCTAATTTATACAGTATTTTAACAAATGATAAAGACATGATTAAAAAGAAGAAAAAGAAGGCGTATATATAATTCCATTTGAAAATCAGGAATTAGGAATTAAGAATGACTATATTGGGGTCACAAGAAGGAATTTAGCTACCAGATTTAAGGAGCACAAATACGATATCAACAAAGGGCACTGCAACACAGTATTATCCTGTATAGCACAAGCAGAGGACTGTGGTTAAATGGAATGAAGCGACTATCATCAGGGCTAGGCGTTCCCTATCATTAACAATGCACGAAGAAATAATCGAAATCTATAAAAGTAAATTAAAGGATGGGTGTATTAACGACAGGGAGGCACCTGCTCTTTTCCTGAAAGCCACTTTTTGTGTATTTATTTTATTTTATTTTATTCTACATATGTTATTTTTATTTTGTTATATTATTTACATCGTTATTGTATTAGATTTTTTACATCGTTATTGTATTAGATTATTTAGAACATTTTGTTTTATTTTAATATTTTTTTGTTAATTTATCTAGTATTTGGTTTTAAATGTAAATGTAAAAATGTTCGAACGTTCTGTCGTTTAAATGTTGAGTTAAAAATACGTTCGAATATCAGTGCATCTGAAGATGGCCTATCGTAGCAGGTCGAAAATGTTAATGTTTGTTAAATAAAACGTTTCTCAGCATCAGGTGTTTGATGATTCATTAAATGTATTATTTTATATATTCAGACAGGAAATGATATTGACGACTGACACCATGTGCGTGTTATCAATAAAATTATTTTATGTCTGTACCTTTTATGAAGACAAACTATAAAATTTGGGTCTTTTATGATCTTAACAAATGGAGTATCTTCACCAAAATTGCACATAATAATAATTCTACAGATTTATTGTAAGACTTGTTCTTAAAGTTAATTAATTAATAAATCTACATTAGAAGAAATTTAGATTCCTCGTAAACTAGAATTATTTTCTTAACAAAATAATTACTGAGAATTTGTTAGTAGACTCAATTCTTTACATTTCGATTTTTAATTTTGTAATTTTGTAAATTTTTAATACGTTTTTTATTTGAAAGTAATCGTAAGTAAATTTGATGCGATTTCGGCATTTTTATATTGCAAAAATATATAACTGATGTTGATAATTAAAACAGCTGAATGATGATTGATTTAAACAAATTAATTTTAGATATTGGTAAATAGAACAGAGTTATTAGTTATTTAAAAGTAGTTTAAATACTAGGATAAATCTAATTGTACCTGCGCTTAAATCGTACCACTGCTGTTTCTTAAAATCTATGGCATTTACAGACTGCATAAAAGAGGTAAAAAGTATTAAAAAAATACTCAGCCATTCTGTTTGAAAGCAAAATTGTCGTCAAAAAATGACTTTTCAAAAATTATTTAAAAAGTGAGGTTTTTCTCACATTTTAGTAAAAGTTTTACTTGTTTCTTAAAAGTTTTGATAAAATAAACGAAAATTAAAAGTTATTATCTTTAATAATAATAATATTTAAAAGAAGTACAATTGTGTTTTCGTATTGTGTTTATGTTTACGTTTTTATAAATAAATTTTAGTTTTAAATAATTAAAAATTAATACAAAAAGAAATATTTTATTGAATTATTTTGTCAATTTTGAATAAAATGTTGTACTATTCGGCATATGAGACAGGACTTCTATTCAAAAACTGACTAAAAAGTCGTCCTTCGTCTTATATGTGAAGTTGCAATCTCCCGTAGACTAATGAATTGCCAAAAACAGTTTTTAGTAGGCTACAAGTAACCTCTATGTGGCCCGACTCTACAATACAAAAGCTATTGTTTAATTAAATATATTATTCTTTGCTATAAATAAGCAGGATTCGTGTTAAATATTTGAATGGAAAATTTTCATTGTAAATTACGATGTTTTATAATTTATTCTTTACACCGATAAATAAGTGCCGGATGACCGGATGGCCGAGTGGAAAGATGACAGCCTACCTCTTTTGGAACCCAAGAACGACTTTGGACGGGTCGAAAAATCTCCAGGAATTTTTCAGGGGTTTTGCAACCGGATATGTCGGACTCCCTGTCCTTCACCACCCAGACCCCATTGTGGGTTTAGCAGACCCTTAATGGGCTTTCTATAAGAGACCTTCTTACTGCTCACAGAGCAAAAAATAAATAAAAGTGTTTATTCTACTTTTTTTTTTGTAACCATAATACAGTAAAAAGAAAATTTGAAGCCGAAGGAGTGGGATGGCTTACATTCACATTGTTTTTTTCCCTCTTAAATACTCTGTGCTGAAATAGGGGTTCGTGTTATAAGCAGTAAAATTCGGAATAACTTATTTACTATTTTCTATAATAATAAAATTTTTATCAGTTTAAAATAATGTCATTCTTTTCTTATGGATATTCTTTTCGAATAGAAATTATTCAGGAACGCCAATAATTATTTTCACTGAAAAATAGAATTATTCTTAGTACAATATTTTGAATACGTTTCCACATTGTGTCATTAAAGATGAATTGCTATATTCTTTTATCTCAATCGGCGGGTCTCTTTTAGTTTAATATTTTATATAATATTACTCTCTGAGAAACTTTCAATTTTAACACAGTTTATTTAATTACTAAGCAATTATTTACTTACCAGTACGAATTGATAGATTTATCAGCTGGCCTCTCGCACTTAAATTGAATAATAATAGCTTTTAGGTATAAATTTAATGGACAATTACTGCAATATTACTTTATTTCTTCAAATTAAATCATTTTTATTATCTGATATAAATTAATCGCACATATGTGTTTTATATATTCATTTTGTATAAATAGAATTGAAAAGATTAATTCGAGAAGCCATCTTCGAAAAATTTATATCTTATCAGAAGATTGAAAAATGCATTATTTTATATTGATTTTGGTTGCAGCTCTATTAATATTGAGTAAAAATTTTCTTTATTTATTAAAAATAAATACAGAGTACTAATATTAATGAAATACAGTAGTTTTATAGAATGAGTCAGAAAAATGATCACACAATTGATCACACTGTATGCTGACGCTATTTGATATATTTTACTGGAGAGCAGTTTGGAGCAATAAAAGAAATTTTATTTTTAATATATTTAATTACGCTAGTCTTGCAAATACTTTTATTCCTTCACCCGTAAATCAAATAGTGTAAGAGCACAATGGGATCAAACGTGCAGATACATATCTGATTCAAACCTATAATTTACGTAAATGCAATGATTATACTTAAATGTAAAACATTGTTATATATTTATTCAGATGTAAATTGTAAGAAAGACGGATATCCAGTTGAAGCAAGTGGTTGCAAATATACCTGTTGGAAAAACGAATACTGTGACAAAGTCTGCAAAGACCTGAAAGGGGAAGGTGGATATTGTTATATAAATCTGTCGTGTTGGTGTACAGGTCTTCCTGATAAAGTAGCTATAAAAAAAACCCAAAAATGTAAAAGAGGAAAATAAACAAAATCAACTTTTGAAAGAATATAACGATGTGCTTTTACTAATATAGAAAAATAAATCTTATGAGAACATACTTACCGGTGCTTGTTATTTATTTGTTGAATTATAGTTTGAAATATACACTGTATATTTTGCAAAACTTTCGCTCTGTCGTGAGAGAGCGCTGCCTTTTTTAACAAGAGCATTATGGGTTTTGTCGATCCAGTCGTTCGCTACGCGATCGGGCTCACAATGGAGCGGTTGGTTGGTGAGAAAAGGGACCCGATATATTCGAATGGATAACTCTGAAAAATTCCTAAGATATAGACTGCTATCGTAATCGCTCGCCATCCGAATGTCGCTAGTTATAAGAGTCTGTCTATGGAAAGAATCGACTTGAAAGAAAAGTCGATTCTTTCCACATTCCCTGATAATATCAGATCTTTTTGCTTAATATGTCAGGCAACGGGTGAATTTGATTTTATTTTCTATCACTAGATGGCAGAACTACTTTTCCATTAATTGTGTTCATTTTTGGAGCTTGCATTACTAGTGAAGAATCGCGCGTTAATAGCGAAAATCCTTGTATTTTAATGCTAGAACTTGAAGTTTACATAAAACTGTTTACAATAGCAGTGACATGTTTTACAAATGAGGAAGAAACCGGATGTAACTTGCTACAAGATGAAAGGCTGATCGTCATTGGTTTATACCCAAGATGATTTTTTCCAGAAACAGACTGTAATAAAAGCATAAATAAACAAATGTGCTATTTCCGTTAAAAACACGTTTTTAATATGAAGTATAAACACGAAATTTTCTTATTTGACCAGTTCATTCTAATTGTTGTCAAACTTTCACCTTTTACGAAGGAAATTTTATTTATAATAGTCAGAAAACGTTTTCGGTTGACGTGGAAATAAGACCGAAAGACATGTGATAAAAATGTAAATAGTAAATAGACGTTACAGAAACTGTTTCATCTAATTTTAATTTACTAACAGTCGTTAACAGTATTGGTTTTTTATCATTAGCAGTAGCACCTGATTCTACATGGAGCTTCTTCGGGTAATACCGTGGACCAATGCTACCTCGAATAACTGAAGATTCGGATAAAACAAGTTTATTTTTAAGTACTTTACGATATAATATTTTATTCAAATCTACAAAAAATAAATACATCAATTGCTTTTTATGATATAAAAATCATGCACTTTGATGCTTTCTGTCCGGACCCAGTGCAGAAAGTAACAATAATTTTTATTACTTAAAAATAACCAAAGATATAAATACATTGTTGTGTAATTTATTTTGCTTTATGAAAGTACTAGCAGGTAGGCCCAGCGTTGCTCCGGCAAAAGTAACGATAGCGAAGATTAAGATTATTACGTTATAGTCAACCTTACCCGTTTTCACAGAATGCAAGAATTAGGTCTCTCTGGTTCCAGACTAATTAGAAAATTTTTAGATGGGTCTAAAAATATGTTCGATTTCCCGCAAAAACGAAAAAACTGCATCTGCGCCTGTAAATCTTGCACGTCGCTTTTTCTTAACACTTCCATTGTTGATGAAAGTGTTAAGTCTTAATCCTGTCCCTCTCCCCGTGGGGAGGAATTTCGAAAAATCCCTTCTTAGTGTGCGTTCTCGTGACGTAGCCTAACTGTGTACCAATTTTCAACTTTTAACTCGCAACCGTTTGGGCTCTGCGTTGATTATTATTATTATTATTATCAACTCGTCTCGATTATATATATAGATTATTTGAATTCAGTCATGCAATAAACTACCAATCCTCAACATGCCTAAACTGAGTAAATCGGTTAGTTTCTTATTTTTAAAAATCACAGCTCAGAAAAATTTTTATCATATTTTTCCATACAGTAATTTCGAATAATGTTTTTAATATAAAGCGATACTAATTTTTCTCCAAAAGAAATTGTATACATTTTGGAGATTAGTAAGATTCCATCTTAAGGAATTAATCAAAAAACAGTTGAATCGACGATACTAGCACACCCGAACAACCTTTTTTTATTTCAGAAAAGGTGGAAAATAAATAAAAACACATCTCATACGTTAAACGGTATTTATGCCACCAGATAATAAATATTAAAGTCGTCTACAACTTCACTAAACTTACTGTCACCTTTTTAGCAGTTTAAAATGTTGCAAAATGCTGGAATAAGATGCATCATTTTTTGCAAATTGTCAAGTTTTGCCTCGGCCATAGGCATGCCATTTAGTCATAATAATGTTAGAACATTAAAAATATCTACAAATATTTTAGTAAACCTCCACACTTATTTTAAAGTTTAAAATTAAATATTTAGAAAGTGTTTTTTTTTTACATATTTAAATTACTGGTATATAGAAATGTTATGGTTTAAATTTTAAAACGTTGCATGTACTGTACAGTCTGAAAGCAGGGTATCAAAGCTGTCGTGGACGCTTTCACAAGACATAAATTATGAGATAAGAAAATTATATCAAATACACAACAGCAGATTTTCCGTGTCGCCTAAAATGTTCTTGGGCAACAGGAGTTTTCGAATGGAAAAATTTTAAGAAGCCCTGTCATAGTGCATTAGGAACCACATGTCAATTGGCAACAAATTTTTATTTCTGTTCGAACTGTAGATTAGAGTTCGGAAAAATCCGGTTTCGCTTCTGGGACTTGGAACTGTTGGAACCGATTCTAACTCCAAACTTTTCCGATTGTCTCTCGGAACGGATTCTCGGAATTACTTACTTAGTCCGTTGGACTAGACGGTTCCTCAACGATTTTACATATAGGGGAAGGTGGGGCAAGATGAGACGCTAAGGTTTGAAGAGTCATAAGATAGCAACTACTTTGATGAGAACGATAAGTTTTTTATTCTCAGCAACTACAACATTTGATAATATATAATACAAAATTTAATTTTTGAAAGACGTTTTTAAAAACAAAATTTTAATATTTTAAAATTACATGTAAATGCACCATCTTGCCCCACCCATGGGGTAAGATGGGGATATTATTTTGGTATAAAAGAAGGACAAATTAGAATGGTTAAACTGTCGTTTTCTTCAATATTGGCACAAGAACAGTGTGCTCATTTATCACAACGGCTACATTTATCACAACGGCTAAATTTAGCCCAACTCTCTGTAGATGCAGAGTATAACCCTCCACAATAGAGGCATTCTGTGTCATTTGTCTTTTGTTTCTTGTTAGGCCTAACCTTGCTGATGTTTGTAACTTTTGATTTTACGGAATTTCTTTCGGTAAACAAAGACCATTTTTCTGGGAGTGCCGAAACTGCTGTTTTTTGTTTTTGTTGTTTCATCATCTGCTGCTTGTACGGTGTATCTGTTAGGATTGCTGTTTTCTCTCTCATTCTGTATTTTCGATTTTTTTCTTGGTTTCAACATGTGGAATTAGCATTATTTCTACGAGGGAGACTTGAGTAAAAACTGAATGAGTAGGCCTACTTGTAGTAGTGTAATCAGTGACCGTTTCTGCACTCTGATTAGGCATACCTCCGTTTTCATAGTTTTTGTTATTCTAAAATGAGCATCCTGGTGTGTCCTGCTGCTGAAAGGGCCTGTTTGTCGTCCCTGCAGCAAGAAAGTCTGCCTCCGAAAATACTTCTGGATTCATTGGCCGTATTCATAATCAATTTGGGGCAAGACAGGGTACCATATCTTTCCCCCATTATTTTGCCCCAACGTGTATTTTCCATACTGACTGCAAACACAGATAAACTTCATTTCAAATCTAAACAATTACAGTCTTAAAGGTTACTTCGAATACCATAATATCTTCATCTAAAAGGTAATATAAAAGTTCACAATGATACTTTCTTTGTAGAAACTTTGTAAGAGGCATAAATTTGATGAAGTATGACTGAAACATGAAAAAGTCTTACTTTCAAACAAATAAAGCGATTCAAACGTTCTGTCGTTTCATGATCCCTTTCAAGGTTGACATTTAGTTTCCCCAAATAACAGCTAGATGAAAGCAGGTTAACCACGAATAAACAGACATTCCCGTCTTAACCCAAGGCTCCATCTTGCACCACCTTCCTCTACTTGTATAACAGAAGATTTGTCTTTCTCTGTTCTTAGTTTTGATGCCACAGCTATATTGCATTCAGATAATGGCAGGGAATTCAGTAATCGAGTCATCCGAACCATGCGCTATGTGGAAAGATATTAAGATAGTTCACGGAAAGCCTCGTCATAGTCAAATACAATAGCTCAGTTGAAAGGCCCAATCATGATATACAGAATATGTTAACTGCATGGATAAACGATAACGATAGAAATAAATGGTCAGATGGTTTGTCCTTTGTTCAATTTGCCAAGACACAACATACCATGAAGGAATACGCCAAAGTTCTTCTGTAACCTGTTCGGCGTTAAAGCAAAAAGAAGCATAGCATCGTCATCTTTTGCCTGGCTAGCAAATCGCAAATATTGAAAACGAAGAACAGCTCTAAGAAACTGATAATACTTTTGAAAAAAAACTTGAGAATTCCTGCTGAAATTGGTGATACCAAACAAATACAAGTTCCCTGATGTTGACTGTGGTCGTACAGATGCCCAAAATGTGTTGGCGGGTGTTGTTGGAATAGAAGACTCCGACTTTTATAAATTAGCAAACAAAAATGGTACTCCCAAGCACCTTTCTACCGTAATCAGTTCGTAATTTGTAAAGAAAAGTTACTTTCCATAGATGAGATTTCTTCTCAAGAAATGTCGCTGAGAAAAGTGAAGGGCAAAGGACAAAGCTATACACTCTGTAATTGCAAAAAGAAGTGATCCACGACTAAATGCAGTTGTAAAAGCAAAGGACTCTTGTGCAATTCAAAGTGCTACAACAGTTTAAGATGTTGCAATAAATAAGATTGTATAACGTTAATCACATAATTTATGTGTAAGTTTATTATTGATAATATTTTCTTTTCTGATTTAGAATGTACTGTTAATTTTAGGTTCAGCAGTTTATTTACACGCGCTTTTACTTAAGCTTTCTCCTATTTTGACATACCATAAATTAAAAAGTTGACTTTTGGCTTAATATAATAAAAAATATAATATTTTTATTTAACATTTACCATCAGTGCATGCTGATTGTCGACATTAGCCGATGTAAGTGAGAAATAATGATATTTAGCAAATATTTCGTTCATACACCAAGAGACTATGTAAATATCGACATTTACCGGAGTATGTCGACATTTGCTAGAGATGCTATACATCTTTCACAGTAATATATATAATCTGACAGTTTTAAAATTCACAGAATAAGCAAGTAATATTGCTAATGCATTAAAAAATCCTGTATTTTTACATTAGGACTAATTTTGTTGTCTATCTTTTGATTTGTTTTAATCCTACGGACACTAAGAGGGCATTTAAAGTCATATCACTCATGGGTTTGGAATGTCGCACAAAGTATAACAGAGTAGTAACTGGTGTATCTGACATAAATAGAGCAGATCGTCTATGAAAATTTTAAAAGCTGGATGCGATCCCGGCTTTATATATGATGGTCGGATGGTCAAAGCAAACAAGTCCTCGGCCAGCTGATCTAGAAGCCGGGATCGCATCCAGCTTTTAAAATTTTCATAGACGATCTGCTCTATTGTTGATTACTTGTACAAACTTTCGTATTCTTTTGTCGTTTTTCCATATATCCATCCTGAACCCATTGATAATGCTCTTTTCCAAGTTGCGTAGGACTAGTTCACACAATAATCCTGACATCGGGCTTCCCATAGGTACCCCTTTCTTTTGTCTGTAAGTTTGTTTATCGTAACTAAAGAGACTCATAGCATATGAACTTGGCTAATCTCGTTCGTAAATGCAGCAATTTACGGCTTTTTGTGGAGCATAAATTCCATTAATGCTTCATAGCAGGATTCTGTTTTTATAGATAGGTATAGGATTTCATAATCCGTAATCGTCTCAACTTCTTTGTTTAATAAACTTAATACCTATAGTTTTTTTACTACCTTCGTTGGGTTTTGCGCAACAAGAGCATTGTTACTTAGCTCCTCTGTAATGAATTTATGTAAACGTTTTTCAAGAATGTATGTGGGTCCTCTGCATTTCTAAACCACAAAC
>NW_027121840.1:0-230438 GCF_030686945.1 Centruroides vittatus | reverse complement strand
AACTTCCATACCTTCTTTATGTATTTTTGCAAATGCAAATAATCTTGACATCCGTGGTGTAATAAATGTGTTTATGCTTCTGGTTTCTGCTAAAAAAGACACGACAAAATTTGCTTTAACTAACGGTCACCATACTAGTTCTCGTTTTTGCATTTCCTCACGAAAGTTACGAGGCCCATTTTTTAATAATTTCACAGTAGTAACAGTTGCATAAACTGTATAAAAAAACTAGTTAAAATTAAACTATCAAACATTCAAACAGTAATAAATTTACAAAACCTAACTATAAGTAAACGACAAAAGAAAAAAAAATATCTGCAATGTGGCAACATCCATCACCGCACCATCCAGACATCTTTTTATTATTTTGCCGCTGTCAGAGCAAATAATAAAGCATTTTGTCCGGTCATAATGACACTTACATGTACTGTATTTTCTCAACACATCTAAACACTTTTAAATATTTTACAAATTAAATTGCCATTTTTCAGCAGTGCTTTGTGTATCATATCGCATGAAGCATATAAATTTTTCGCAATTAGAAATATCTATAGATTTGTGTAAAGAGAGATTTGCTTTTCTTAATTTTATCGAGAACTTAACTGCGATTAGTATGGCCGATATTATGAATTTTCCATTAATTTGTATTGTGTCTTCACAAAGAAGTGCTTACACTTTTCTATGAAGACACAATGAGTTTGACTTTTCCCGATACCATAAAGGTTACTTTGCATCTGGTCAAAAGCTTCTGGCAAAATAAATTATCAACATTTTTATGTCACATTGCCGATTTCTAAAGACGAAATGAAACTAATACTTTTACTATGTAGATATTTAGGACTATTTTCGTCCTATGAGTACCAAGAGAACCATTTTTAAAAAAAACCCCTTTTTAGGTTTGCCTAGGCCAGCAGTTGGATGACCAGTTAACATGACATATTAGGACGGAGACTAGAGGCCTAAAAACGGGGTTTTTTGACCCCTACGAATTCGATCCTGAGTCCTCCAGAGTTATCTGCCACCTTCACCACTCGAAAACCCGGTCGTCATACTATATATCTAACAATTTTCTAGTTGAGGGTGAACAATTTTCAATATTTCTTCAAAAACTTCTCTTCACATTGATGTTTTGTAAGAAAATTGCGGAAAACCTAAACAGTTTACGTCGTGGATTGTTATTTAAAATGACATGAAACACACTTGATATTTACACTATAAAGTCTATTTTTCTTCTTTTTTCATTGATGCCAGATGTAAAAATTTATCTAACGATTTTATAAAACTCATCCATGACTAGAATAAGTTATTGACGCCACATTTATCAGGTTGTCTGATATTTGTTTCACCAATCGCTCTTGAACCAAATTCAGGAATGTCTCTCACGACTTCTTTTATAATATGAAAATTAATACTCTTTCTGGCATTAGCTAACCGCTTTGGCATTTACAGATGAGTAGCAAGTACACTTTGCGATGTAATAACTCAAATATTTTATTAATTTAGAATGAAATCATTTCATTCTGAATGATTGATTAGTCGCGTTTGAATTATTCTGCTCGTAAACATTTACGCGTTTTAGAATTTTCATAGATTCCTTAATTTATTAAAACGAATTGTTATACTGCGGTACCAAGATTGATATATGTGCAACTATCATCATATCCTTGAAATGAATTGCATATTATATTAATGTACTATGTATCTATTAAATTGTAAATATAAACAACGTTCTGTATTTATTTTCAAATCTGTGTCTTCATAAATTAAATTTTGTAAATTTACACACTTTCAAGAAAGTGTTTCCATAAACACTTTCTTTAATAATTTGTTAATTTCCCAAAATAAATTTCAATCGACTTTATGAAACAGTTAGATACTTTTTAGGTTTTTTAATATCGTTCAATACGCGCTCGTTACTTGTGACAGCTATTGAAGATGTTGAACGTACGATTTGCAAACTGCAGTATTTGTGTTTCGAATTTTGAAAACATCAAAATAAAAAAAGCAAATACTTCCACTTTTCCACGTAATGGAAGCAGTGTAAATTTTAATGAACAATATCCCAGCGAGTAAAAATACGTTTGGTCAGTTGACTTATATAGACATATGAATAAATAATAATAATCCTTTATGTCTTTTTACAATATGACTTTCCAGGTTATATGTCGTAGTATTTCAGACTCGGCTGTGATACCCTTCCACACCCACTAAAAGAAAGTGATAGATGGATATACGGCATTCGATTTGCAATTCAAACTAATGTTCAACCTCATGTTGAATCGTACCAATTGCTCGGTGAGATCGACACTTTAACACGTGACACTGGCATTTTCCAGTGTCACATGTTGATGAAATTGAAAGTGTTTGTTAACAAAACACTGTAGCTGATAATAAAACACAAACAGATACAATTAAAAGAAACAACTCTTGTATTAATTATTATTTATTTCATAATCTCCTCTAAATAATACATTGATTTAACCGCTACATTTTATTTTCTTGTGAGCAATACATTTTGTAAAGAAAGTGTTTGGGTGTTTGATTTGTATATTTAATATATATAGGTGTATGTATTAATTAAATAAAATTAAATATAATATCGAATAATGCAATACAATTAGTATCAAAGTACAACATCAATGGCTATATCTAATACAGAGTATCTAATTTTAAAACGTTTTGATTTTCAAAGAAAATGATTGTTGAACTTTTGATGAAAACATGTATAATACAATACATTTGCAAATAAAGTGCCTCCCGGGAGGACTTTCAATGAGAAACTGGCCCCTATTTAGGTATTAGATACGTGAAGAAAACCCGGAAAACTCCACGTGGCCAGCTCGTCGGTCAAGTGCAAACCAACCATAGATTAAGAACCTGACTCCTATTGAATCTATGGTAGTTGTTGTTGTATTGACATTTGACTTCAGCTACTTGGATATATCACCTGTCTAGGTTCGCTGGTTTGTAGTTCTTCCAAAGTAGACGTAATACTTTAAATATTTTTATTATGTATATCTTAGTATTACATGCTTGGAACTGAATGCAGTGACTAATTTTCGTAATGCCGGCATTCGTAGTCTCCTTGTCATGTATGAATCTACGAAAGTCGGTTTTAGGATCATAGCGCCCTCACAGTATCTGGCGGAATCAGTCTATTCTAATAAATGAGTTCACGTCCTTCAAAACAACAATTTTATTAATTTTTTAAACATTAAATTAATATTAAATTAGCCTTTATATTTAATAGTGTTAATAGTTAAACTGATGTATTTTCAGAAATCTGACAGTAATCATATTTAATTAATTCGCTAATTCACTAAATAATTCACAATTTTTTTATTATTTTTTGGGGGACTGCAATTTGAAAGAATTTTACACCTATAAATTTCGACTGATGTTTGTGCTCCTGCCGTCCCTTAATTTCGAGAATGGTGTTATACAGATGAAAGCCGACAGCAAGTATGGAAAGCTTCGATCACAAGGCCTCGATAAAATATAGAAGAACCTCCAGTACAAACAGGAAGTGTTGTCATTTCAATTCAAAAATTTTCCCGTGTCACGTGTTAGATAGATGACTGGCACGATTCTATTGTTAAAGGAAAAGCAGGATATACAGGGGCAAGCCACTACTAACCTGAGACAGAGAGCATATTTTTTAAATTAAATTTAAAATATGATTAAAGACTGCAGCCCGGTATTGGGACGATATCGTAATATATAATTGATCTTTATACAATGTAATAACTTTAATTTTGTAATAATCAATAATAAAACAAGCAAACTAGTATCATTAATTAATTTGAAAATAATATATACTGTGAGAAAGATAGTCTTTTACTAAAGCTCGAAAGCCGTTAATGTGTACATTACCTAGCTAATCTCCAGATTAACTAGGGTAATCCGTTAAATTTTCGAAGATTGTTCCATTTCTCAAATTACCTAGGTAATGTGCAGATGATGTAGTTAATTCGCACATTACCTACTAGGCACTCGGTAAAGTGAAAATAAGATGTTTGCTGGAACAACAGCAACGTTTCTGTACGCTTAAATTAACATAATGTTATTTATTTAATTTTTGATATATAAAGAATCAAGTTAATACAATCAACAAATTAGTTGAAGAATCAATTATCAATCAATTACAAAACTGTAATACAAAAAATCAACCGGTTTAAAGTATTATTATAATTAGAGAAGTGAATTTGTAAAAAGTATGATAAAATTGTGCTTACTTATTAGTGCAATCTAAAGATTGGTGACACTTTGAGTTACATAGCAATTGGTTTTTGCGACAAGCACACCTATTTCTGGTACATTTAGATTTGCAGTCACATTTTCTGAAACCCATCCCAGTACCAAGGTATTGTTTTATTGCTGTTTGACGAAAAAATATTTCTACAGCAGGGATATCTTCTTTCGTTAAAAATCTCTCTTTACAAACACTGAATTCAGATTTTGCATACAGTTGTTTTAAAATACCCGTTTAAGTAAAAGACATCCTCTGTTTTATTAAGAACCACAGCTAAAATTGAGCGTGCATCAGTTTTTGCTCTGTCTTCTTCGGGAAATAGTGGGGAAAGGAAATGAGAGAAACAAACTTTTGAACTTTAATGATACGGAAGGCGTTAATGTGAAAACTCTTGATTCCGCATGTTAACGGATCAACCTAGTTAATCTGGAGATTAGCTAGGTAATTTATACATTAACGGCTTTCGAGCTTTAGCGGTAACGTACACATTATTTTCTGTTAATAGGCTATAAGTAAAAGATATTGTTAATACTAATCACGTTTACTTTAGCGTTTATAATACTAAGCAACTGTAATTAGTCCGTTTCTATTATTAAATAAACTATCAAAATGTCAACTATAATTATGTAATTTAATTTTTTTTTTAATTTCGAAATCCTAAATATATGCTTTAGTAATTAATAATAAAAGTTTATTAGCATTTAAAAAGGTTATTTTTAAAATCGGCATGGCGGATTTCACTAGTCGCCATGTTCCAGAAAATGACCACGTGAAATCCGATTATAAAATCATACAATTTGATTACTATCAGATTTTATATGTTTAAATACAGAAATCTGTATAACGAGTAAGATATAAATTTCAATAAACTTTATACATTTATTTAAATTTAAAACGAATTAGTTATTTATATTTTATCTGTTATGGATCGTTGAGTCGTTCTAAAAAGTTGTAAAAGTTAAAGTCAATATCAACAATATCGTCTATTTATAGCCGATTAACACGTTTATGATCCTTAATAAATAAATTATGCAAAGTAACTAATAGTTCTATCTGTTACGGTGATGGCGCTGCGAACAGGTTATAAGAGCCGCAATCTGGTCCTTAATCGTTGGAACCAACTACTAATGCTAAGATGTTTTGTCCACGGGTTGATTGTTGGACCAGTGGAGAACCCGAATTCTTAAAACTCTGCAAAACCATGCAAAGATTAGAATAAGCACAAATTATTTTACAATTTGAAGATACTGCAATGTGCGAAAATCTAACTTTATCGCATAATTATTAATGTAAAAAATTCTTCATCTTGTATTGTATCATAACCTATTTCTACTCTGATTAAAATTGTTTCTATAATTTTTTATTCGTTGAAATTATATATATATATATAATATTGAGAATAACCCCATTCAATGACGCTTTTATTATTTCATAAATATATGTAAAATAATCATGAAGCTTTAGAAAGGATATCTTGTAATGTACTTTCTTGTGATGTGCAAATCACAAAGACATCAGGCACATTTTGGTTTGTTTTGTTCCACGCTTCTCAAATTTAAAAGGTTCGAATATATCGAATATATACAATTGGCCATCTGTAAATAGACATAACATTTATTTTACACATGTTTTATTCAAGCTTTGCATAACGTAAGTAAAATTCGTATTTTATTTTCACATCAGTTAAAAAATTAATTAATGTATTGCTTGTATGCTTGTGTTAAGGTTTCACGGGATAGAATTAATAGAGATTTTGCGGCCGAAGTTTTCAACGCAAAAACGTGTACGTCGGACGTTCAGCACTGCTTTCCTGTAAACCTATAAATTTGACAATGGCGTTCGGAACGTCGAGCATTATTCCACTGACATTCCAAACATCATTGTCAAACTAATAGGCTTACAGGAAGGCAGCGCTGAACGTCCGACGTACACGTTTCCGCGTTGAAAACTTCGGCCGCAACCTCTCTAATATACGGGCCTAAAACATTGGCAGCCCTTCAATGAGAGTCTCACCAGCTGCCGTTCTCTGATTATCAGATAATCGTTTGATTTAGAAAACGTCAGCTCTAAAAATAATTATATATAAATAAACAAAAATATTTAAATTAGTAATAACTAATTAAATTATTCAAATAATTTTAGATACAATGTATTATTTTACCTAGGTGAAAAATTTTAAAAAATTCAAAGTTGTAATTAAATCCTTACTAAGTTTTTTTACATAATAAGCCAGATTGATTTCACCAGCTTTTCTGTATGCATAATCTATTTATATACAATATTGTATATGTTATCGATCTATTACTGTAGGATGGTAAGCATTCATGATAAATTATTGACTTGTGATTTCTAATCTCAGGTAGAGTTTAGAATTTCTCAAAGTACTTTAAATTAACCACAAATATTTGCTTTTACGCAAATTCTTAGACTGCATTAAAGAAATGTCGTCGACTAAATTTTTACAGCATTTAAACAGCGTGTATCGTATACTTCATGTAGCACTTCAAACATCACAGACAATTACATAAGTATAAAAATGAAATTCGTCAACTTGTATGAACCACTAACTCAAGAAAAATTTTGTAGAACGAAATAACAATATTAATTAATCGGCAGCTTAATTAAATACAGTATATAATTAATTCTTTCGAGTATTAGAAATATATAAACAATGTTTACTAAGCTATAGAAAAAATAGTATTTATCACATCGCGAATATGTCTATTTAGATTATACCTATATTTCATTTCCAGAGTGTGTTTTTCGACAGATATCAAATTTTATATTTACAGGGTCTAACGAATACATGGCTGCTGCAGTCCAACAAATAGTCGAAATTTTGCAGTGTTGTTTCTATTGTTTCCAAGACTTTCAATTTTAAAGTAATTTTCCAGTTAATTATACCACTATCTGTCTTATTTCAATAGCACTAAATAACAATGTCTACAAATTTCAAAACGCATCTGTACACCAATATTGTTAAATTGATTTAAGTTTTGAAAAAATGTTTATGAATTTTGTTTTTATATAAATTAGTTGCACCCATCAAAATATTTGTTGTTAAATTACAAATAAATAAAAAATATAAAGAAAAAAGGCAATTATCCATATAAAAGTAATTAACGTTATAGATATAAAATTTTACGCATGCAACAATTTTTCTGTAAATAATTTACAGTTTCAGTTTTCGACTTTTGTATGCAACTTCAGCTGGTGGTGTTCAATAGAGCGTTTAAACGACATTCACGTTATTTTTTCGCCCACTTGATAAGAGTTTATCTTTCCTTAGGGGTAATTTAGTCTTAAGCCAAGAAATAACGAAAAGAAATTACGTTAGTCCTCCTTGCTAAAATCTAATTTACAATAACGTTTAAGTTAAATACGCAAAATCAAAAAATAATCAAAAATTAAAGGAAGAGTCTGATCGTAAAAATCGATTCTAAAGGAAATAAATTCAATAGCACCAATGGCTGCAGGAATTAAATTGCCCAGAGCAAAATTGACGCATTATCTCTTCTAATTATTTTAAATATAATTGAACAACATTTTTACCTTGATTGGAAATTTCTTAGTTATACAGAAATAGCCCTTCATAGAAATAAGCAACGAAGCTTTCCCGAATCTCTTCATAAAATTTAAAATCTGTAATAAGATGTATTTTAGTCATTAATTGCATGAATTATGCAAATATTAATTAATTTATGCATTTCACAGAACTAAATATTTCTTATTCGATGATAATTCGAATTCTTACTTTTAGCTTTTGTTCTAATGTCAAATTACAATCAGCAAATCTTCGTATATCTTGGAAATTGTTCTGCATCTACAAATGAAATAATTAATGAGGAATTCCAGCATAAGGTAATGATTTTATACTTACAGCAGCAGTAAATCGGGACAATAAATAAGCAGTAATGAGGCAAGCCAAACATAACATGTAGGTAGTAAATAAGAAAACAACTGTTGTTGTAGAGCTCATTTTCATGAACAATAAACTGTATGTTGATAAACATGTATCTAGCAATAGAAAAAAATAATTAAGAATATACGACAAACCATGAGCGTTGTTCACATCACTAACGTAAGTCCAAAGTTGATGATGAGAAATTATTATAGAGTCTATTTCATAAGATAATTGTCTATTATTTTTTTCTAGTAATAAATGTTGCTTTGATAAATTAATAAATGCAGTCATTACAATGTAAATGGTTATAGCAATAATTACACAATTGTGATACATTCCTTCCATTAAATAATTTACAGAAATTTCTGATGTTATGGAGCAATAAGAAACTTCATAAGAAGAATAATATCCTTTTTCAAATACAGAAAATGTTATAAAAGCTAAAACAGGTTGCATTGTTATTATCACAGAGAAGTACAAAATAATCTCAAAAATGCAATAAATATTTATTATGCGATCGAAATGCTGTTTTTCGGAATTAGAAAAATTTCTTAATCTAATTATTGGATTAAGTTTATTTCTTTTCATAGAACTGTTCATTATCGCATACATAAACGCATAAATAACGAAAAATAATTTTATAATAATAACTTCGTCTCCTAATGCGTTCAATGCACTAAGGCAAGGAACAATCTCATTGAGAATCGGGATGAAAGAAATAATCAATGCAGAGACATATGCCCAGGAAAGGTATTCCACTAATCCACAATAAAAAGTCTTAAAATGCTTATTCTCAAAAGTGGACCTACTTCGATATTGACAGTTGCATTCAAAGAAAGGATCCACACCAAACACTAAAGCCATCGATAGACACGGTTGAAGTAAGCATCTCAAGCACACTTCAGTTAATTCTTCCATTTTCTTTACCTCTTATTCTTTTCTTTACTTTTTTTTCTGTCGGGATTTAACAAAAATTAGTTATTTCTGTAAATTAGATGACTGAGAAATCTTTCGCCAAATTTCGTTCAAAGGAACTTCGGCCTTGCTGTCTAGACAAATGTTTTCCGAAACAAATGCGATTCTATAATGCTATTATTAGAAATGTTCAAAGGAACTTCGGCCTTGGTGTCTAGACAAATGTTTTGCGAAACAAATGCGATTCTATAGTGCTATTATTAGAAATGTGTGCTTTCTGTGACAATACTTAGTGCGACCACGCATAAACATATTGAATTTGTAGATATATACAAATATCGTCTAAATTAAATCTACAAAATAACTTCAAGTTATTAATAATGCTAATTTGTATTGTGGCAATATATTTTGATAAATTCGACAGAAATTGGAAAAATATTATTAAAGGTAAAATTAAATGTAAGTTTAAATAGAAACGTTTTAATTTTGTGGGAAATTAAAATATTTATAACATCTATAAAATACGAAATTGTCATATTTATTATGACAGTTATGATACATACCAACGTGTATGTTGCATTACACCTTGCTTTTAATTGAATAGATATTTATTAAGAATCGATAGTCGTAGTATTTGTTTCATAAACTACACCAGATTTTGAATCAGAATTACCGATTAATTTTCCACAATATTTACTGTGTTGATTTAATTATCACGAGAAGTTTAACTAATTCGTTCTGTTTAATTTTTGTCATGTATAATATATAATGACTTTATTCTGTAATTTTAGAATGAATGAAACGGGCTACTTAAATATTGAGAATAGAAAAGCATTAGAGCAGATATGTCAAACACGCGGCCCGCCAACACATGGGTTGCGGCCCGCCGAGACTTTTTAAAAATTTTTAAATATCAAGCTTTGAAGACTGCTACGCGCTGATTGGTCCATCAGCGATTACTACAATCCGTATAAAAGGAAAGGTTTTGGCGCCAAAGTCAAGTTTTTGCTGGAACTTCAAGGCGGATGTTTGTGTGCTCTACCGTAAGGTGTTTCGTCTATTATTGCCGTGACGAGTGACGGGAGGAGTGTTCCGAGTAACTGTATCCGAAGTATACGTCGCAAGGTGTCTTTTCGACGGATGTGTTTAGGAACAGTGACTTTTGGAACTTTGACTGTTTGTGTGAATCTACTTTGTAAACGTCATAATTTTTGTGATTTGTAAATCTCGTAAACCTTGTAAGTTCATGTAACGTCAAATAGTTGTCATAAACGTTTTGTTTAATTTGAAAAAAGGTATTTCAAATTTGACTAACTTCAAGAACAATGAGTAAGAAAAGGTCAATTGAAGAAGAACATCGTAATTTTCAAGAAAAATGGGAATTGCAATATTTTTGTGTCCAAAACAAGAATAAAATATTATGCTTGATATGTATAATAAAAACTCTATTTCAATTCCTAAGGAATATAATCTTAAAAGGCACTATGACAGAAATCATAAAAGAAACTATAAACAATACGTTGCAAAACTTCGTGAAGACAAATTGTCGGAATTGAAATCACTCCTTCAAAAACAACAAAGTGTATTCACTAAATCTGTTGAAGACAATACAGCTGCTGTAAAAGTTAGTTATATATTATCACATTCAATCGCGAGCAGATTGAAACCATTTACCGAAGGGGAATTTATTAGTGAAATGCTTAATTAAAGCGGCGAAAGTATTATGTCCAGCACAAAAAAAAAAAATAAAATTTAAAGTGTAAGTTTAAGTCGAAATACTGTAGCTAGCAGAGTTGATGAAATAGCCGATAATTTGAGAAATCAGCACAGGAGAATTCAACAATATTAACATTTGAAGCCTACTCTATTGCAATTGATGAAAGTACAGATATTCGAAATATTCGCTCAGCTGGCCGTTTTTATTCGCGGATGCGATGTTAATTTAAAAATAAGTGAAGAACTTTTGGAAATTATTCCTATGCATAATACAATCACTGGAGCTGATATTTTTGATGTACCTATAGAAGTTTTGAAGAAGTATAAGTTACCATAGGAAAAGTTGGTTTGTCTCGCAACTGATGGTGCACCTACCATGACCGGTATTACTAAAAGAGTTGTTGCAAGATTAAAAGAAACATGCAAACAGCATGGTAATAATAATTTTGAACATTTTCATTGTATTATTCACCAGCAAGTACTGCGCTCCAAAGTTTTAAATATCGGACATGTTTTAAAAATAGTCACCAAAATTGTAAATTATATTCGAGCACGTGGACTTAATAATCGTCAATTTGCTTCATTTCTGGAAGATATTGAATGTGAATACACCAATCTACCGTATTATACGGAAGTTCGTTGGCTTTCGAGTCATAAAGTGCTAAAACGATTCTTCACATTGCTGGACGAAATCATAATTTTCTTGGAAACAAAAAATTCTGAATGCGCTGAATTAAAAGATGGACAATGGATAAAGGACCTGGCTTTCTCAGTTGATATTACGAGTTATCTTAATCAACTTAATCTTAAGCTTCGAGGCAAAAATCATGTTGTTACAACGCTATTTGATAATATTAACGCTTTCAAATAAAAATTATCACTTTGGCTAAAACAAATAGAAAAAGAAAGCTTGTCTCACTTTGAAAGCTGTCAATATCTATTGCTTAAATCACCTAAATTAAAATTTATAGAATATGCTCACCAAATTAAATTGTTAGAAATGGAATTCGATCGAAGATTTTCTGATTTTAAAAGCTGTGAATTACAATTTAGTCTTCTTACTTCGTCACTATCTATCGATATTGAAACTGTTGATGAAAACTTACAAATGGAATTAATTGAAATCCAATGTGATAATTTGCTGAAGCAAAAATATATGGATGTCGAAATTCCAGATTTTTATACATATTTATCTGTAGATCGATTTCCTAAAATGTTATCGTTTGTTACCCGTATACTGGCTATGTTCGGAAGCACTTATTTATGCCAGCAACTATTTTCTTTAATGAAAAATAACAAAAATTCAGAAAGGTCGAGGTTAACCGATCAACATTTATCATCAATTTTAAAAATTGCATCGGCTCAATATATTCAACCAAATTTTGATGACTCGCTTTGTGAAAAACGTTGTGAAATATCTTCTAAAAAGTAATATTAAACTGATTTTGTTTATTTTTTATTATAACTTTTATTTTTGTTTTTTATAAAAAATATAAAATATTTATAGTTTAAGTTTAAAAAATAATATGAAATATAAAATGTCTATGTACTAGTACGTATAATATACAGTACATTGAGTCTAATAAATACATAATATAATCATTCTAAAAACCGTATTTTATTAATTTTTTGAACATTGAAAACATGCGGTTCCCGACTTATACAAAATAGATCATGTGGCCCACAATATCATATGAGTTTGACATGCCTGCATTAGAGTAATTAATACTCAATTTCATTCTATTAATGTGATTAAAGTGAAACTTGCCTATTTAAAGTTAACAGGCTTTTGTTTAATGATATGATAGTATAAGTCAGTGGTTCCTAAATTTTTTCGATTCTAGGCGCTGTTGCTAAATCCAGGTTTACCCAAGGCGCCGTGTGAAATTCTAAGAAGTAGAGTTTGCGAAATAGCGAAATGGCCAATCATTATTTAAATTAAAGAGTTAGGACGTTAAGTGAAAAATAAATAAAACACGTATTTAAGATAACAAAAAAAAAAAAAAAATGTAACTGAACAAATTCAATTAATTATAATTAGTGAGATGTATGAACATGTTGATCGCCGCATATTTTCTCAAATTTTGGATCAAATTGGACACAGACACCTTCATTTCCTTCTCCGTATTGATTTTCGTGAGATACTTAGTTTTTATCATAGCTACAGCCGAAACCTAGCTTCGCACAAATAACAAATTACAAATGGAATTAAAATTCTGCGAGCTTTACCACTCATAAGGGATATTCATCTTTTACTGATATCCAAAATTCACTTAGTTTTATGCTGCTAAATTTTGTTTTCAATGTATTGTCGCAAGACAACTCAATAAGATTCTGTTCTTCTGCAGCAATAAATTCATATGGAACTCTGACATTAAATGGATTTTGAATCTATGAAAATTTATCGATATTATCATTTTAAAAATATTTTTCAAACCAGGTGGATAGGCTATGATATATGTTCTTCAAAAATAGATTTCATACCTCGAGTGAAATCAACTTTATCGGAGGTCGAAAACTGTTGCAACAAAGAGAAACATTCTTTTCCTCCTTTTTCATAAATTCTTTTTTACATAGTTTTAATTTTTTTTTTACAAAAGCTGAAAGTTTATCAATCGACTTTAAAGAATGCATGTTGCTTCTCTTTTGAGAGAGATTCAGAGCATTCAGCTTTTTAAAAATATCATATGAGATCCACGCATTTTACGGTTATTTTAACCCATTTTTAAGAAAATTTTTAAGTAAACATTTGTCGCGATAGTTAGGAAAACATTGCACATTATACGAATCAAGTGTCATTCTCTGTTAACAAATGAATGAGAAACTAGACAATAAATTGCTAAATGATAACATCCTATTGTGAAAGGAGAGTAAAGTAACACGACTCTATTACGTCAGCGATTGTCATCGCCGAAATTGCACCTGCAAAAGCAACCTTCGCTTCTAAACAACTGCCGATCTCATGATCAGATTCCCAGGAAAAAAGCATAAAAGGACTAGGCGTCGACAGTTCCGGGCGTTTTGTCATATAGAAGTGCGTTTTGGAAAAGGGGAATAGTGTTCGTCCGAGGAGAGGACTTGCTCTCCATACCAGGATCAGCCCCTCTACTCCCAAGGAGACTGTGCAACCGTAAGGAGGAACGACACACCTGCTATACGATCGAGCAATGCCACGAGGACAAGACCCGCCGCACGACAACGCCATATATATCGTCAATTGCTCTCTGTTTTAATTAAAATTGAAGTAAACTCTCTCTCCGCGTTCGAGAAAGTAGCGCGTGTACGAAACATAGGTAATAAAAAAATCGGCTCGCATAGTAAGAACTGTAATCCGTATATATCAATGTATACTCAATATATTTAGTCATGTATTTGTATTTCTATGTATCTTAGAGTTATAGTTCCATTAAAGTTTTGTTTGTTAAGTTTAAACATGTCTGCTGTCTCGATCGAGCTAAAGATGCCTTATCGACACCCGCCACGCTCCCCATTCGATTTCAGCCCTTTTATATATTTAAAGCCATTCAGTGTCCCCGTGAGCCCTCTAATCGTTGAGTTTTACCAACTTGACGATTAGAGAGCTCAGACCTTCGCTCGTATTCTCACATATGTATGCTAGTTTTATTAAATCTTTGTTCACAAAATTTTCGGCATACTTTTGGTTTTCCTCTCTAAGAAAAATATAAATTTTTTGTCACAATTCAAACATACGAGATAAAACATTACCACGAGAGAGCGATGGTTCTCTCGTGGTAATATTTTGTACTCTTTCGAAGTGCTGTGGTACAACAAAGACGTGTGCTCGAATCCCATATTCTCACATTGTTTTTGAATAATATTGCCTTCAACGACCGATTTTTTATAAAGTTTACAACATTCACAAAATATTCTAAAGCCTGGTTCAATGTAGAGCTCGGATATTTTGATGCAAGTGTTTTCTTGTGAATAACGCAATGAGTCCACACTGCATCAGGAGCTTTGCTTCGAATAAGTGCTTACAATCCTCCATAACACCAAGACACAGAACGAGCACCATCAGTACAGATACCAACGCATTTGGTCCACTCTAAATTATTTTCAAATATAAAAATATCAAAGATCTCGAACAAGTCTTGAGCTTTAGCACCAGCAGTGATACTTTTACAAAAGAGAAAGTCTTCTACAATGTTATTATTACTGTCTATAAACCGTACATATCAAATCAAGTGAACACCATTATTATTACCTGTGTCTTCATCCAGCTGCAATCCAAATTCCTTTCCTTTTATTTTTTCAATTAACTGATCATTGAAGTCCTCCGCTATGTGTTGTATTCTGCGACTAACAGTGTTATTGGATAAAGGCACTTTTGAAAGCTGTTTCCCAGCAGACTCGCCGATCATAATGTTCATCATATCTACAACAGCCGGTAGAATGGGTTCTTCTGCGATGGGATGAAACTTCTTACATTTTGCGTTTCTATGTACCATCGTGTAAGATGGCTCATATTGTAGAATCGCCAAGATGAATCGCTATAAGATGCTAGCAAAGCATTGATTGGTAATGATTCCTGTTTATAAAAACTACCTTTTCCTTGATTTAACTCTTTTAACTTCCTAGTAGTCACGAGAATTAATAATCATGCTAGGATGACTGGTTTTTAAATGGCGTTTTAACTTAGTAGCAAGCACTCTGTGCCAAAACTTCTATATACAGTATAGACTGCGGCTTCTCTTCACCATTGACTTCTGCCGATGTAAAACCAAAGTCCAAATAACTGTCATCATATTTTCGATATTTACACTTTTTTAATCTCTTTACTTTCATATCTCAACGCTTAAACATTTGTAGAGGCTTCTGCAAACAGTTATTACTGAGTTAATGATTTGCACCAGGCCTGCCAGATGTCGCATCTTACCACATTGAATTGAAAATAGAACTAAAGTTGTAAATATTTTATAATATTTCATGGCGCCCGTGAGGTAGCCGCTGTTCACACTTTGGGAACAGCTGGTATAAGTCACTATGTCTTATGCGCTATGTATTTCGTCTCTGCCGCTTTACCAAATACTAACGGTGCCTGGTTTAACAGAAGCCAAAGTTACATGTAAACATTTGGCACTACATTATTTATAATTTTGTTAATTTTACAGTATAATAATTTTGATTTTTTAATGGTCAATGGTAAAACAAGCAAACACTATCCTTAATTAATTTGAAAATTAAAAGGAGGTACTGTACATATTATTTTCTGTTAATAGACTATAAGTAGAGATATAGCTAACTTTTATAAAACTAAGCATCTTTGGACGGCAAAAGACCATTGATTTTGTTAAACTAAATTACTGCTTAAATATGTTCGTTTTAGTTTATTTGACATGTATTGTTCATTTTTTAATTCTAGAACTTTCAGAAAAATTTCATTTTCATATTCCGAAATTTTAGGTTACACGTCTTTAAATAATTTACCGTTATCTACAAGGCATGGGTCAGCGCACACTGCGATTACAATACTGCAGTGTGCGCTGGCGGATTTACGTTACAGTATGAAGTTAATTACATTGGTTTCTGAAATAAATAAAATTTTTTTCGATGGCCAATAAAAATTAATCCTTTTTATTAAGGAAACTTATTATAAATATAAAAAGCTACTAGTATATCAAGTACTTTGATAATTTTTTAAAAATCGAACTTTGGAGTTAATCGATTTGGCTGGTGAATGAATCAATTAATGGAAAAATTTTCAAAATAAAACATTATGGAAAGTTTCTCAAATACAAATTTAACTTTTCTGATTATTCAAAATATATATAATATACAATGAGCGCGTTTTATAATTGTGAAAGATATAATCAGAAAAATTAATTAATTTTTATATTAAGTTTGTACAAATCATATTTTTGGCGTTTGAGAAGATGCAGGGTGGAAAGTTATCAGAAGAAATAGAAAGAATCAAAACCGAAATCTGGTATTTAAGAACTTGCAAAAAGGAGCAAATAAGATTACCAACACTAAGTTTGCTTGTAAGTATAAGCAGGAATCTACAAAGACACGATGTAACAAAAATTTTTTCATCTAATATCAAATTTAAGAATTACAAACTGAAGAAATTACTGAGAAAAAAGAAGAAAGAAAACATAGAAATGTATTTATTTAGTGTATACATCTAATTAGTAAAAAGAACAGAAAGCAGAAAAAAGACCACAAATCATAAATGTAAATCTAAGTTAGAAATATAGTTTAGAGCACTTTCAGTCACAATCAGGAAGTCACTCTGTTGTCCCGGAAAAGATCTTATTGGACTGTCTTCCAAGATATGATGTATAGTCTGTTTTTCAGCACCACAATCACACTGTGGGGATGAGACTTTTCCCCACCTAAAAAGACTGTCCCTAAATAACCCATGTTTGGTCCGAATTCTATTTAACACACTCCAAAGATCTCTAGATAATTCAAATCCAGGTGGTCGCTTTGTGATACAAGGAAGTTGTCGACTGTCCACCGGAGAGACATCAGCCCAATACCTTTTTCAAGATTCAGTAAGGTTGAAATTTCAACATAAAAATAAAATATAGCGGTAAGTGTTTTGAAGATAAATATAAAAAACTAATTTAAAAAATAGGTTATCCTACGCTTAAAGAAAGGGAAGAATGGAAGAAAAAACTAATAATAAATACAACGGATATTAAAATACCAATTTCAATATGAAGAGCAATTGAATTAGGAATCAATTTTAACGGTCCATCGATAATGAAGAAAGAAGATTTTGTAGTATTTACTGAACACTTATTATGAAGAATCCCAGAGGAGGAACGATCTATAACAATAAAAGGTATGCAAACCATTTTACAAAATCAGAAATTAAAAAAGATAACTATAGATAAAGTAAAAAATTATAAAAAACAATTAGATAATGTTAAAAAAATTTAGTAGAAAATAATTTAGAATTTCTCCAAGGTGATAAAACGAAACAAACAATAATTATGGAGTCGGAAAGAAGAAAGAAATAATTAAGGATTTAATACAAAAAGGAGGATATAAATTACTAGAAAATGACCCAAGTAAACGTATATCAAACAGTTTGAAAAAGGAATTGGAATTTTAAACAAACGAAATTTAATAATAGAAGAAGAATTTGAAAAACTTAAAAGTGAAAATAATCGTATACCAAAATTTAACATCAGAGTGATAATACATGAAAATCCAGTTAAGTATAGACCATTAATTAATGTTAAAAATTATGTTTATTATAATTTTAAAAAAATGTTTAAAAAATTTATCTAAATATGTTAGAAACTTTCAATTACAATCTAAAAAATGTTGATGAATTATTAAATAGGTTAACTAATGAAAACATTACAATTAATAAATATATGAAATTTCTTGTCTTTAGACATTAAAAATATGTACCCTAGTATAACTAAAAATATCATTGAAAATTCTTTACAGAAAATTCATGCTCCAGATTGGATTATTAAATTGTGTTTGTTAGTAATGGAAAATAATTATTTCAAGCATGATGAAAACTTTTATAGTCAAACCAATGGGAACTTGCATAGGCCAAAGACTTGCAGAGATTTTTATGATAGAAATAGAAAAAAAATTAAAGATATCAGAGGAGTAATATTTTATAATTAGTATGTAGACGATTGCATTATTTTATTTGATAGTAGAAAGACTAGTCAAGATTTAATTTTACAACAGGCTAATTTAATAGACACAAATATACAGTTTGAGGTTGAAAAAGAAATTAACAATTGTATTAATTATTTAGATATAACCATTAAAAGAACTGATAATAACTTAGAATATAAAAAATTCGTAAAACCTATGCAAATACCAAAGGTACTTAATTATAAATCAAATATTCCACAGGCTATGAAATTTATTATTTTTAAAATGTACATTGATAAAATTAAAAATAGGACGAGTAAATTACAAGATCAGAAAATAGAAATAAAACAAGTTATAAAAATGTTTTTACTTAATAGTTATCCTAAAAATATACTAGAAAAATAGTTAAGTTGGATTAATAGTAATGTTAATAAAAATAGAAATTTTGATAAAGGTAAAAAATGCGTAAATTTAATATATATACCTAAATATATTAGAAGGAAAAGTTAATCTAACACCCGAAAAAAATTATTTATTTAAAAGATATTTATATCATAGGTCTGACAAAAAAACTAATTTAATAAAAGAAAAAGAAATTGTTTATTCATTTAATTGTAATTGTGATCCAGCCAAAACATATAGAAGAGAATCAAAAAAGAAATTAGGGATAAGAATAAAAGAACATATACGCGCAATAGAAAGGTAATTATGCAAATTTTGCAATTGCAGAACACTGTAATAATTGTGGGTGTCAAATAGATATAAATACGATAAAAATCAAAAAGAATCAATCTAATAATTATAGAAGACAATTATACGAACATATACACCTAAAGAAAAAAAGAAATAGAACAAATAATAATTTAGGACGAATAATCCACCAATCCTGGAACACCATACTTCATGACGTTTACAAAAAGCAACGGGTATAAATGGTTGATAGACTCGCCTTGTCTTAATGTTATTAATTTGATGCGAACAAAATCTTGAAATAAGTTAAAAATTATTACAATTAACGATTGATATTGTATGTTTTTAGTGATTTAATCTTTATTTATACAGAAAAATAAACTTATGTAAATTTGTAATTAAAAAATTTGGGAATTTAATCCAATTGTACACTGTATTAGGATGCGTTTTAACCAAGTTTTAAAATGAATTTTATTGTCAGAAATTTATTATATACTTAATATACAATGTCTTATTTATTTAATTATTGTTTTTTAGTGGTTTGTAGTAATACTGCTGATGAGGGGCATGCTAGCCCGAAACACGTACAATATGTATACAGAAAAAATTACTACAGGTGATATAATAAATATTTTGTTTTTTCTGATCTAATTCTCATTTTTGTGTCAACTTTTAAACATCAGTGTAAAGTCCTAGTAATGAGCAATGTCCAAATTGACAATTAAAAATAAACTTATAAACCGAATTCCAGTAAAAGAAATTCGCCCATAAAAATAAATTATTAAATGTCGCAAAAGAAATTCTCCAAAAATTCGTAATAATGAATGTGGACTAACAAATAGAAGCACGTATAAAGGAAACGGTAACAATGTATTTACGCATGCTTTTTTGCCTTAAACAAAATGGTAAAAGCGCCATCTGTTGGTTTAAGAACTAATCCTTTTTTATATTTTAACACCTGATCGATCTCTACCAAAAACTATACAGTTTATCTTATATACACAAATAAGTTATTCTGAAAATTCTATTAATTTTGGTTGCGTAATTCTTTATTTGCGAGCGAAGACTCCATGATTTCTGAAATTATGGAGTCTTCACTTAGATTGTAGAATATTTTCAATGTCTTCAATATTCAAAGATTCATCACTAAACACAGCTGAATATCTACAGTACTTGAAATTACTTTTAGTGGGAAAAAACCTCTACAGTCGCGATATGGTATAAATGGAAAAGAAAAAGAACAGATCTGTGTAGTTACTGGCTATATTTTTAAAAATTGTTATTTTAATTAGTTATTTTTTGTTTTTGAAATGCTTTTTTTTATTTATTTGGCGACGAAGTAGCTTACAAAGAATGATCAGTCGTAAAAAGTTGTATTCCTGAACTAAGCAGTTATGATTTATTCAATTTCAACAAACTGACTTTAATTATAATTTTAAAATTAAATTTATTTTCGTTTATCTTGACTGACAAGGAAAGGCAACGAAGTGACTTGTTTTAAGCATGTAATATTTAAAAATTGAAGAAAGTTTATCAAAATTTCATACAGAATGAAATCAAAATTTTTGATCGTATTCACGTGCTCTAGTGCTCGTATTTGTGTAGTTAATTTTCACGACCTGAATCAGTGTTCCTTGGTTCATTTAACTTTGAAATACGATTGATTTAAGAAACTTTTTCTTTTAATTTTTACGGTTTCAATACTGTCCAAGGCTAAACAGTCTACATTAAAAACATGTCCGAAGCCTTAAAGGATATTGTACCTGTAAAACAGTACTTAATCTTTTATGTTTCATAAACATATATACAATTTAAAAACATTATAATTTGTATTAAATTGCTGATTTTGTTCATAAAATATCCAGCCAGAAGGCAGATAAAACTAAAAAACTTGTATTAAATCTGATGACATGTAACTCGTAATACTTAATTTTTTATGAACATTAGTTTCAATGCTTTATATTCTATAATAATTTTGTAAATGTAAACAATTAGTTTTTATAAAATAATTAATTAAAGAACAATTCGTACTAAGTCGAAACTAATTTTTTATTTATCGGTATTTAAAATACATATTGTTTTCATCGCCCAAAATCATATCAGCAGCTTTTTCCGCAATCATAATCGTTGGAGCATTGGTATTTCCAGAAGTAATGGTGGGCATAACGGAAGCATCGACTACTCTTAATCCCGATACTCCCTTTACTCTGAAAACAATTTCATAATATTTCAGAAAGCAAAATAAACATTAAAGAATAAGTTCATATTTATATTTTTAAATTACAATGTACAATATACAACTAGAAAGTATGACAAGTAGCCTATATTTAAACTATACACTAACTACCGAGAGAACAAGAAAAATGCTGTTTACGTCACATAAATTCACAATTTAAGAAAATAATTATTCTAATTATTAGTATTTTAATGAATTTCAACCGAAATACATTCATAACTAAATTTTGGCATTAACTCTCGAAATACTCAAAAAATGTTCATCGATCCTGTAATGTTGTTACGACAGAGATTATTATGCAAGGTATTTTTTTACAATGGTAAAAATAATTTAATTTTACAATCCAAGATACAAAAGCAGATTATCGCTTAGTTTGATAAACGTTTAAATCTAACTGTCTGCTTTATTTCGCAAAAACGAAACTCTCCTACTCCTGTTTATTTCTCCACACCAAAAAAGAAAACAAAATTGGTTGAATGATTTTCCACTCAATTTCAGTTATTGTGTATATACAATGCAAAATGAATTTAGATATTTATAAATAAAAATGTTTTGTATAAAAATATTCGAAAAAATTATATTTCTTCTTCCACCAAAACAAAAAACATAAAACATAAACCAACAACAAGTTGCTCAACTTTCCCGGCAATATTTAAAATTTTGGTGGCATCATCTGTTATCATATATTATTTTAAAAACTTTTTATATTTTTAATTATTAAAGAATGTCAAAATGTTTAATTTTCAGGGTAGGAATAAGTTTTATAAAAAATTGTAAATGCTAATAACGAGTAAAATTGTCATTAAGTTCGACCCTACTGGAGACACGCGTGACCCCATTATCTCCCAATCTTTTCGACTTTTAACCACCAAAATTTAAAAGCATCAATCCCCTAACCCACTAACTTCCAAGCAACATTTCAGAAATTTTCGACAAAACCCACAGGAGTTATTAAGCTTCAAACAGGGTGAACAAAATCATTCCCCCACAAACACTAACATACAAAAATTACACCAGATTTTTATTTTTTTTTTTATTTTTGCATTTCTCAACGTTTCAAGGTGTTCGAGGTCCAAAAATGTAAAAATCTGAAGGGGTAATTTTTGCAGATCGCCATACTTTCCCTCTGTTATATATAACCCGGAAAAGAAAATACATAAAAACATTAATTCATATTTAAAGTAAATTTGAATTATTATAATACACGGTTATTAAACGTATAATACAAAGATATTCTGAGAACCTGATTATGAGATGTTAGTATAACATCATTATATACTTTATTAAACAAAAATAGGAAATATATATAACGACGATATTACTGAAATAAACAATTATTGTTAACCTTTCATTACAAAATTTGATATTCAATTCAGTATAATACTTTCTGCTTGCTTTATGTTTAGTCAATATAAATGTTTTTCAAACTAAAATCACGATGAAAACTCTTTGAATATTTATTATTAAACAACTGTGATAACGTTATTACTATTGTATGGGCTTTTATGTATTATTAGTATTTTGTAATATTAACATTAAATCATATAATAACATGAATACAGTTTTCAAAAGTTCAAATTAAAAGTACAGTAAAACACAGAAAAAATTCAAAAATAGAAAACAAAAGTTTATTTTCAAAAATCATTTATTTTTTTTTTTTTGAGAAATTAAAGTTTTATTTTTAGGAATATGCATTAATTATCTTCAAATTAAAATATGATTATTGTAATAATTTCTAATGTTATGGTTGTTTAAAGAAAC
Source organism: Centruroides vittatus (assembly GCF_030686945.1). Lineage (NCBI taxonomy): Eukaryota > Metazoa > Arthropoda > Arachnida > Scorpiones > Buthidae > Centruroides > Centruroides vittatus. Next base: position 207,371 of record NW_027121840.1, on the reverse strand, counting down.
AATATTGACAATTAAAATATATAATGTTCAGAATTTTTTCATAAAGTGAATACCTTAACAATATCGCAAGATCGTTTTATCAGGACAAAAATAACAAATCGTCTAACGTGGAAGTGAAATGACATGATAGAACGATTCTATCTTATAAACATCAATTTGTTAATTTATATTACTGAAAAAAACAATACAGTACTATAAAGGATGTTTGGAAAAGTAATTCTAAAACAAAATGTACCACAATTTATAATTTTATTCGTGTAATTACGGTTAAAAGTTTACTTTTTTCTTTAAAAACTTTTATAAGGTAAAAAGTCTCTAAGTTTTAATGTTTGTGTTCATAACCTAAAGAATAGATTTGTTTTAAATAATAATTCAACTAATTAGAATTTAATAGGAATTATTTCCATTCAAATCACTTTTTTACTAATAACCACTGGAAAGTAAAAACCGAGAATTAGAAATACAACTTTTTACCAGCTTAAAGTAAATCCCATATGCTTTTATAATTTTCGCATTTCAGTACTAGAAGAGAATAAAACATTTATAAAATGTGAAATCGATAATTATGAACTGATATCCTAATTCAGTCTTTTTATCACGTTCGACAAACCCGTTTAGGGTGCCAAACTTATGACAGTGTTTCACATTTAAACAGAACGTTGATTCATTTATGTTTTCAAGAAATATTTAATAAAATTTGCGGTATAGTCAATAATATTTATCAAAAGCACATATAAAAACTCTGTCAGAATTTGCAACAACAGATTATGTTTATCTTGACATCTATCTGGATAGCATTCAATGGAAGCTTTTTGTACAGGATAAACGTTTCAAAGCATAATAAACAATTAATTGCGTGACAATTCATAACATTTGCAATCTTTATAATATCAATACTTTCGTCTCTTCTACTTATTTGACCCGAAACTATGAAAATTACTTGAGTCCATGACATTATTATTTATAATTAGAATACAAACCTCAATTCGGGATCCACAACGGTTGTCGGATCGTCTACAGCACCCATTTTACACGTTCCTACAGGATGATAAATAGTGGCAGTTAAAGTTCTAAGCACGCATTCGAGATATTCGTCGCTGAGTCTTAAAAATCTTTCGCATCCTGGAACAGGAGTCGAATATAATCGAGATCCGAACTTTCTAAAAGGTTTCGATTCACCAATTTGTATCGATATTTTCATTGCTGTAACATTAAATTATTATTACATTTCTAGTTTATAAGATTAATATAACGTTGTACAATTTTAAATATAAAAAATAGTTTTACAATTTTTTGTAATAAGAAATATTAGTCTATATTAACGCTTTTCTTGTCAAACAAACACTTTTATTTCACAAACAACTGTCTAATTGCCATTATCTGTTGACTATTAGACTGCAATATGTAAAATAAAAGTGTTTAACAAGGCAAGTATTGATAGTTGTTACAGCATAATTCGTAAATTAAGTGGTACAACGTAGTTTCGTAACTAAAACTCGATAGTAAAATGTTTTAACGAGTCCTGCTGATGTGCATTTTTGTGATTATACTGAAAATTTAAACCTGTATCACAAGACTAATTATTATAACTAACTTAATTTATCAGTTAGTTATAATAATTAAGTTTAATGCTAAAGAATTATAAATATTCTATATTAACTTAGTTATAGAAAAATAATTGTATTGTATAATCGGCACTAAAAATTGATGTAATTACAGCGTATATGAATACATATCAGAAATAAACACGTAAATATTTGAAAAGATTTATAATATATTGTCAGGATATTACAATAATTTGGTTTTAACTTGAATATGTAATATAAAACATCCTATAGGCAATATAAAATACAATTGTTATTGTGAAGAAAATTTATCGTATTTAAATACAGTATTATATACATACGATTGTAATTTAGTTCCACTGGATGAAAGATACAATATATTTAAATACGCAAAGAAAATTTGCGAAACCAAAAAAAAAAAAAAAAAAAAGAATTCTCTACTTACCATCTATAAGTCTCAAGACATCTTGTGGATGAGATAAATAATTCGGTTGGATAACAGGATGATCGTAGGGATTAGTGCTTCTGAGTTTTACATAACCACGACTTTTTGGATGAATTAAAGTAGGATATATGGTGAAAATATCCCGATTTAAAATAGGCCCATAATATAATTTTTTAACCTAAATCCGAAAAAATATATATAATTTAAACGTTAGTAACAGTTGAAAAAATATCATACGGTGGTCGGGTGACGAAAACTGCAAAACAACAACCTTACGCAATAAACAGTACATAAATATTTATGGGTAGGTTAAACCAGATAAACCGAGTCCCAATCAGGTCTAAAATAATAGCGATAGAATAGTGAAAGGACCATTATTCTGTCGCTGTTATTTTCTCACTGTCACTCTTTCTTGCCGGAATCGTGCTTCGTTCTACATCTTAATCTATACGGGGTTCATAGATTATTGATCGTCATTAGTATGGGTACTGAATGAATATGTAGTAAGACGAATAATATCACTAATTATAACTGAATATTCGTAAACACTATTACTGAATAAATGTATTGGCGATATCATTATACATTGCACACACCAGTCAGAACACTACATACAGTTCTGTCGTAACTTCGGAAAGACTCGTGACTTAAACTTTAATAATTAAACCGAAATAATATTTTATAAAACACGTTAAGGAAAAACTCATTTATATTTAATGAAAAAATTTCCAGTAACGAGTTGCGTAACTTTCCCGAAATAAATGTTGAAATCGTTGTGACGCCATATGTTATGAGATTTTATTTTAAAAGTTTTTATGTTATTAATTACTATAAAATGGCAAAATCTCAAATTTGAAACGAAGAATGGGTTTTATTTCCAAAAGTAACGGTAAAGTGTAAATTCTTCATTAAAGTCTGCAAGTGACCCCTTCTGTCTTCGTACCCCTCCTTGACCTTTAACCACCAAAATTTAATAGCTTCAAGCCTACCTCTAAAATTGCAGCAAACTTACCTCTAAAATTTCAGAAATTTTCAATAAAAGTTATTAAGCTTCAAATTGGGTGAACAAAATCGGGCTCCCACACAAACTAATATCCATACATAAAGAAAAACAACAGTCAATTTTCTGTTATTACTGTACAATCCGGTTATTACTGTATCTGGTTGTTGCCTTTATCGTTTTTGTCATCCGGCCGTTAATATTATCATCTCATAAATATTATTGATTGATAAATATTAATGTTTGGTAGTAATTGCGCATACGAATTATTCTTTACTTTAGCGATTGAAAAAATATGTAATAATTTAATATTTACTGCTACCTGCTGTACTCTAGATTCCGATAAACAGGAATATTCGGTAATCTGGCAACTACTGAAAAGTATCCGATAATCCAAAATTGTCAATAATACTTTGCGCCATTCTCGTATTCCGCGAATCGGAATTTCTTCGGATAGATGGTACGTTAAAGATGAGTTAAGACCTCGGGCGGAAATCGAGACAAAGATGTGACCTTGTATATTGCTGCATGTCAGGAGGTCGACTTTACTTGGGATCGAGAGCGATTTAATCTTAACACAGTATAGTCATGCACAGTATCATTATCAGACAGAATGAAGACTGTTCAAACAAATCGTAGGCATACAAAACGTACTGTACATCAAGGTCTGCAATGTTCAGATAATATATTACTGATCGAATTTTGCGACAATGCAAAAACATCCAATACACCGCCATTTTCGGTAATTTGGCACACTCTTGTTCCTTAAACGCCAGATTATAGAACTAATATTTTTAGGTATCATAGTTAGAGGATTTGGGAATAGATTTGAGTGTAATTTTTTTAAATAAGTATATATATATATATATATATATATATATCCAACATACATAAGTATATATTTTTGGTTAAGAGAAAAAACATATGATTCTTATGCGCCTTTACGAATGCGTCTCTAAAAGTACTTTTAAACAGTTCTGTATTGTACGAAATTAACAATAAATATAAATCAATAAATACAAAATAAAATTTCAATACTTCACTTCATTATTTATGCCAAAGGCTGGAATAAAAAGTTCTCCTCCATCAGAAGTCAGACTGCCAGTTACAAAATACAGTTCGATATCTGGATAATCATCAGAAGAATTCGCAAAACGGGTATTGATGAAAGCCAAACCTTCAACCCCACCTAGTATGGTCCACGGTCCTGTAAAAGCGGTTTCTTTATTATATTATTCAAACACTATTGTCTGTTCAAATAAACATATCGATAAAAGTCTTACCAGAACCATATTTGAAATAACGTAGAGCATTGAATGGAGTTAGAGCACGGTAGGCGATGACAGAAACTGGTTTGTCAATTAAGAAATCCATTCCAAGAGGGAAAATGTGATCTTGAAGATTAAGACCTACTGGAAGATCTGACACGACTGGAATCTATATGATAATAATTACTTGATAATTTATTATTCGAGAAGACCTACAGATAAGAGCTTGCGAGTTAGCTAAAGTTTTTAAAAATCGAAAATTACTATTAAATATATATAGTCAGCCAGATGACTGTGCTTACAAATATTAGTGTTTTCGCCGTGAGGAATTCCATAAATTATTAGATTCTGACTTGTTAAGTTATGATAGATTTAGACAGGGACGTGGTCTTCTACAACTGCGTGTGACCTATCCCACTACTCTCTAAATACTTTTGTAATTCGCAGTATTGAGACCAGACACTTAGTACTTACACAGTGCGATTTTAAAGGCAATTCACAATGGGCGGTGAAACGGGAGCTGCTATTAGGAACAAAGTAGTGATGTCATAAGCAGATCGCATAAGACCAACGAGAAAGACAGAGCAGGGCTCGCTTTTATCACGTGACCAACTTAGTGTTGTGCAGAGTGACTCTCGTGCTGTGTTTTTCGCTACTTGCATACTCGAATTTCAAAAAATTAATTTAGGTTTAGAGGAAAGAAATAACTACAAGTTTGTATATAGCAGTTTTGTTTTAGAAAAGTTTTTACTGATTTTATAAGTTTATAACATTATATAATATTTTAGTAAGTATTCTTTTGAAATTTACGAATATATCAATATATTAATGGTACTGTAATAATTGTTGATATACATATATATTATATTACAGAATTACAATATAAAATTTTTCAAAATTCCAAGGTGTTGTAGTGTCAGTGGCTGTAAAATCAATTATAGAAATGAAAAGAAAACTTTTCCTATTTTCTTCCTTATCAAAAGGGCCACTGAGATTATATTTGACTGTGAAAAATTCCTACAGATCTGACGGGATTAAAAATTCTGTAATATGTATAAAACATTTTGGCGAGTCAAATATTACTAGAACTGACTAAAATGCTTAGTGAAAGGTCAGGTAAAAGAATTTCTTAGAAAAATTTCCGAAATTAAAAGAAGTAGCCATTCCAACAATTTTTCCAATTTTACCTAAATATTTAAGTAGTGTAAAAAATACACGTAAAAGACTTGCAGATGTAGAAGAGAAAAATTTTCAAAAAGCAATAAAACAAAATCTTTTGGAGTATGAAAAATACAAAGAAAATTGAGTCATTACAAATCTTCGAGACTAATATTGCAACGCATTACAAAGTAAGAATCTAGAAAAAAAGTAATTGGATCATTCGGCAGAGCCACATGGGTATGATCCAATGCGATGCGACTTTACGATCGCACTGTATATTGGTACTATGTGAATTAAATTGAATCAAATTTATATATCATAATTACTTAATGCTGACTTCTGTATATTATAACGATGAAAAATCGTTAAAGTAAAATATACAAAATCCAGTTTAACAGAAGTGCACAATCCGGCAAAACAGGCAAATGAATACAATCATTTCCATTTTTTTCAGTAGTTGTAAGGAGGGATAAAACATGTGCAGCTGTGTGATTTTAATAGTGCAGGCGACGTTAGTCCGGCCGATGAGCAAATAAAAATGGCAATATTTCAGGTATGGTGTCTTGATAGGTGTCTTTTTTTATTATTATTTTTTCGAGCGTAGCCGCGCTATCTGTTGCCATTACGGATGCTGTGGGTAATCCACAACATCCGACAATTTGACAAAAATGGAGAGCTGACAGGAATAGTGGATCTCCCAAAATGCAAATGAAAAATGCTGACAAGCAAGAGAGAAACATTGAAAGATTATAAAGTATAGCAAATTCACCCAGTTTCAGTTCTAATATAATAGAGAGGTTGCGGCCGAAGTTCAAACTTTAAACATGTACGGTAAGCAGAAGTACACGTTTGACGTTTGAACTCCAAGAAAAACACGTTGCGCCACTCGTTCACGTCGTGCACTAATTCATAGGATATTCTTGAAAAATGGCGGAAACATTCAAGAGCGACCAAGGTTACCAGCGAAGGTAAATAAACAAATTAAACTATTTTCAGAAATTTACAAACGAATTATGTTGTTGATGGGATGGTAGAAGATGCCGAGAAAGAACAAACCTGCTTCTACAGCAGTGGTTCCCAACCTTTTCTAGGATGCGGAACACTTTTGTGAGCAATTTTCTTTAGCGGAACACTTACTTAAGTTAATATGAAATACATAAGCTTGTCAGTTATTTTATTAGAATTGAGCAGTTATAATTCAAAATCTCTACTCATATTATTAACGCCAATTCTAAGACAGGAAAAAATATATCTAAATAACTTTAATGGGAAACTTGTGCCTGATGTTTTTTACATATTTCATTCAGTTTTTATCGTTGCCTTTATCTTATTCGAAACAGTAGTACACTCCATAAGTACGAGTCGTACATATATATTTAAGTTTATAAAAATTTTATGATTTTAATTTTTTGATATTCGGCGGCTCGAATACGATTGTACACTTTCCGATTTGCGACTAAAGCTGCGGAACACCAGTGTTCCGCGGAACACCGGTTGGGAACCACTGTTCTACAGTGTTAAGGTAAGCTATTATGAACACAAATATATAAAAATTCTTCATCACTTGCAAAAAAAAGTAATAATTAAATAATTTCTGGATTAAAATCGTCTGTTTATTTACAATGTTATTCAAAAATGCTTAAATAATCATTATTTTAATAAAATACGTCATAATTTTAACCCAAAACACAGAAAAATGCAGACGTTCAAGCCGAACTTCTACCCGCCACGCTCGACGTTCCAAACGCCATTGTTAAACTTCTAGACTTACAAGATGGAGGCGCTCGACGTTCGACGTTCACGTTTTAGAGATAAAAACTTCGGCCGCAACCTCTCTAATAAAATACTGGACAATAATTTTTGACTCTCCTTCGTGTAAAACATTTATACATCTAGAATATTGTGTTTTGAGTGAGATTCTTGATTGAATTTGCATGAATAAATATTAAAACTTTATTATGTTCTATGTGAAAAGCCGGTGGCAAAAGGAGGTTCCCTAAAGCACGGTTTAACGGCACGGTTTGGTGAAAACCGCTCACGTGGTCGTTGGATGGCTGAGAAGTTTACTGGAGACAAAGAAGTTTCTGTCCCCGGTCAGGAGCTGACACCAGTTAAAGACCAAATAAAGACGTCCTAACTCGCGATTGTTCCGATCGAGTCGGTTCATGGAGTTTAACACTTTATGGGAGGGCTATTAGTCGAGTGGGGAGTGCAATGAGTAAATCGATAGAGTGTCTGTTATCCGAGTAACGACAAGTAGCCAGGTTATAATCAAATATAATAAACTAATATAAAGATCTAAATCTAAGGTTACAATACGGCTATCGATTACACACAAGTAAAGCTGCACGGCCAAACGTCACTCGCGAGATTATATAGGAAAATTCTTCCCATCCTATCTATGTGTGAAGGAGAGAGAGAGAGCTTACAAGACTTCTAACTAAATATCTCTGAGAGAGATGCTGCTGGATATAGGCGAGTCTATCTGTCGTCTTCTATGAGACTTTCCGCTGTATGGCGGTCCGAGAGACTTGGTCTTCTCCTTCTGTCGTGAAGTCAGAGTGGTTATCACCGTCCTGGAGATGTCCGTTGGGAACAGAGTGGCTGGAAAAGTTCACCGGTATATGACGTCCAATGAAGTCCACCCTGACTCGAGTTCCTGGCTCCTTTTTATCCGATCTAGCCTGGGAAAACCCATCAGGTGATCGGATGTTTAGCGACGAATCTGCAGGTGTGAGGTCAGAGGTTTCTATCAATAAAGCAAAGATGTCGCTTATATGGAGCTGTCATGACCATATTTGAGTAGTAGTAAAATGAGTAGCACTAAATCATAAAATTCTCATAGGATAACATGTATGAGTAGCACCAATCACAATTCCCATTCGATATAATGTATGAGTAGCACTAATCATAAAAATTCCCATTGTTATAAACCGCGATCTGTAAAATTATTTACTTGACAAAGTAAGTCTAAAAATTATAAAATAAATTTTAACACACTTAAATTAATATCGACCGACTTACATGTTATCGTATGTGATTCGTGCGAAAAATTATTTATAAAAGGTGTTTAATATTTATAAACGGCGATCTGAAAAAGGTAAGTCTAAAAATTATTTAGGTTAGAATAAATTAATATCGACCAACTTACTTGACAAAAATAATCTGAAAAATTAATATCAACTAACTTATAAATATACTTACTTAACAAAATAATCTGAAAAATTATTTACTCGAAAATTTTGTGATTCGTGCTACTCATACATGTTATCCTATGGGAATTTTTGTGATTAGTGCTACTCATTTGACTACTACTTATTTGGCTCGAGACTTGTACGATTCATTCTATTTACTTTGCTGGACGATTGATTTTCTCCTCTTTTAACAATAGGTTGTTTAATTTAACACTCGATTACTATAATTCTTTCCCACTTGTTGAAGGAAAAGGTGATATTCAATCCGATGTTTCCTTTTAATGATCACGACAGAGAAATAGGCTTAAGAATTTCCTTAAATTAGCTCAAAATCGAGCCTACGATCTTCACACCCATAAAAGTAATTTAGTTTGTTTTCTTCAGTAATGTATGATTATAATGTAATTGGTGTGAACAGATATATGGAAGGATAATGTATTTTGTTCGCGTGACTTGTCTCTGAGAAAAAGAAACTAGCAATATGATAATTCACTGCGGATAGATTTGAGAAATGAAATGAGGGAACAGCAATCAACGGGAATCTCCAATAGAACATTCATCAAAGACAGTGAAACCCACTCAATTATCACCAGATAATCATCATCTCTAAGAGTATCATGCAGGTTCTCTTAGAGGTAATCCTAAAAAAGACTAATTGCCCATTATCAACTTTGAGGCAAATCGAACTGATTATTATTGTTTTAAATTTTATTTCAGAGTTTTTCTAAACTTACCTTGAATTTGTTTAAGTGTTCTCTAATGCCGATACCTGACAACATTAATAACTGAGGCGAGTTGATGACTCCAGCTGATATAATTATCTCTTTTCTTGCGTAAACAGTATAAGATCTCTTGAATCGATCGAACTGAACTGCTTTAGCTCGTTTATATTCATCGAAAATAATCTAGAAATGAAATATTTTATGCTAAATTGTAAAATTTAAATTATTAAGTTTAAACATGGAAGAAATTGTTTACAATACGTTATACAATATTTATTACATTTATCATGTTTACGTAGATCTGCATAAATATATAATTAGATTTCATTAACTGATTAACATACATAAATAGTTGATTACATTAAATTCTTTCAGCATTGAATTGTACAATCAAAACTGAATCTAAGATACAGATAATTTCTTTAAACAAAAAATAAAATAAAAATACTTTTATCGATGTTTAAAAGTATGAAAAACTTTAATATTGAAACGTGAAAACGTTTTCGTTGGAAAATTTCAGCTTTCATTCGACATTTTCAAGTAGAATAAAACAAAACTCTTTCAAGCAAAATTTGCACATGATATTGTTCTGAGTTCTATTGAATCAATTGATCTATCAATATAATCGTTCAGCGAACAGAATACTACAATCGTACTGAGCAGTTCGTCGATTCCTGAACAGTAATAATTCAAGTCATAACATCTGTCTTTTAGGACAGAAAAGGAGTTTCTGTTAGTGGAATTCGTAAATCGATTGACCACAATCAATTCAGAAGTTTAATGCAGCACTTCAACAATTCAATTGGGAATTGTTCAATCATCCTCCATTAATATTACTAGTCATTATTATAATTGTTAACGTAGATTTAATCCGTAAAATCGGACAGATGGCATTTAAATCACATTTTTACATAAATTACTGCTATAAAAAATGTGATTTCAATTACTATCATCATAAACCGTCATTCCGTGTGCTGGAAAGTTATATCACGTTCATTAATCAAACAATTAATCGCGGTATTTAAAATTTATTTTAAAAATAGTAAAAATGTGAACATATTCTGGAAAGTTATTTTCATAATAACCTTTAACGTTCTATTTTAAAACTCTTCGAATTTATGATAAAATATTATATATCTCAATATTGTGTTCTTACCTTAGTTGCAAAGGAGAACAGCAAAATATGTAAATTAGGACGATGTGATATCGATTTCAAGAATGCTTTATTGGTGCTGCATCGCCTTCCAAATGTTGTTGTTGTTGATGATGGATAATTGAAACCTATTAAATATATGTGCATTTTTAATTACAATGTAAGAATAATATTTTAAAAAGACGCTTGTTTAGTATGTATTGCAGTTGCACAACCTGCCACATTTTTAAACTGTGGTATTTTGTTCATTTAATAATTTCATTATTACAATTGTTGTAATCAAGTTTATTGAAATGCCATCGCTCAAAATAGCTGATATAATAAGAACAATTAGCATACAATATATTTTATTTTTCAAAAATGTATTATGATTTCATTAGGAATGCCTGAATATAATTTTGATTTAATTAAACAGAGCTCCATTACGTTTTTTACAAATGCCTGGAAATAATAATTCTTAGAAATAAAATCCGATAAACGAACACATCCATGAATATAGCAAGTCGCAATCTGACTAATCTCTATTTCTTAACAAAGTCTTCTGTAATAATAGACAATATTAAAAACTTTTTTCTTGCTTTCAGAATAATTTTGTATAATACAGTAAGACCCCGCTTAACGCGGGGGATGCGTTCCTAGACGAAAAAGCGCTAAACAAAACAGCGTTAAACCAGGTCATTTTAACATAGAGTAAATAAGGAAAGGGGAACACGCGAGAAATTTTACTTTAATTTTATATTATTATGCAAATTAATATAAAAATAACTTATGTTAAATAACACGTAAACATAGGCACACAGAAATGTAGTTTATTTCTTGTGATGAAGGTCCTGACATTTCTGAAATTTTTGGTTTTTGCAATGAAGTAGTGTAGTTTCATTTGTCGCATTTTTTCTTTCCTGAAGCAAATGTCGGTAGCAGAAGATCTCATCCAAAACGTCTCGTCTTGCTTTTGAACTCCTTTCAAAATCTGAATCATTCGCTACAATTTGATCAACGATTTCGGTTATCGTTACCAAAACTTTTACTAAGGAAATTTGTGGAATAATTCTTTGGGTTCTTCGTTTTCAGAATCACTAGTTTTCAGTTCTACACGAATTTCTTGTTCTGTCAGTTTTTGAAGGTCTTTATTGGTAAGGCTCTCACCAGAAAACTGCAGTAACTCCTCAATATCCTGTTCGTATACATCTCCTAGTCCAATTTGGTCAACCAAACGATACAGCGATAGGCTCTTCTCGTTGAGAATTCTTGGATACCTTCAGCCATAACTTCTTCCACACTCCGTTCACTCATTTATCAGTTAATTCTTGCCAAGCGAAGTCGATATTTCCTATGGCTTCCATAATGTTATATTTATATTTTTTCGAAAATTGCACAAAACAAACATAGATTTAAAAAAGTACAGCGCTACGACGAATTGTCACCTTTTATTGATTGGTTCGTGTTCGTAAATAACGGTATTATGTACGAATCAATGAAATACCGCACTAATTTGAATCAGCGTAAATTTTGAGCTTTTTTTACGCTTCGAGCAGACCGTGTTATATCGAATCAGCGTTAATCGAGGTAGCTTCCTTTCCATGCGGTTATACACCTTTAGGCGTATGTCACGTGACTTGCCGTTAATTCGTGATGCGGCATACGCCTTTAGGCGTATAACCGCATAGAAAGGGTTAAGCGGGGTCTTACTGTATACAGTAAATTATACAAAAATGTTATTAAAATAAATTAGTAAAAGAATCCTTTGTATTGAATGGAATCAGGATAATTCTCCTTCCGTATTACAAACTTATTATAACAAATAGGCCCTTTCATGAAAAGAGAAAAAAAAAAATTTTCAACATTGCTTTAAAAATTTCTTTACTCATGATTAACTGTTACAATCATAAATATAAAATAATACAATGGTATTATTAGTATGTCATTAATATATCCGATATTATTTTAATGCTAATGATAGGATTATTAGTAGTGTATGTAATAATCAAATTGTTATATTACTATGATTTAATATTACGGTAATAATATTACTAATAATATAATGATTGATAATATAATCATTATTTTATTACGCATTACTAACGATAAAATACTTTCGTCTAATAACTAAAAGTGCTCATATAATTATTGCATGACTTAATAATTATAAAATATGAAAAATATATTATATAAAAACCTGTTTGAATGGCATCGTTATAATCACTTATAGGATACCCCAGTAATTGACCAGCTTCCAAAAATGCATTTCGAAGAGGAGTTGCATATCGCGGAGAAGAAACTGTTTGCGGACCACCCGTACTATGAAAACCTTGAAGAAATTGTGTAATAAATAATAATTTAAAAGTTTTTCATTATTATTTCGAAACATATTGATTTGAAATATGACAATCGTTAGTTTCCTAATTACTAGAATAAGCTTATACAATTAAATTCATTAACATAATCATTGCGATAATTATCATTAAAGCTTGTTGCATATTGAAATATATTAGGTTTAAATGTTTGCATTAACGTGATTCAGTATTGATTTTTCAACTTAACCGATTTTTCAAAACTCAGATTTTCGACTCAACCTTTATTGAACATAATTCGAACAATTCATATACATTTCGAGCCAACTCTGAGATTTTTATTCTCCTCCTCAGTAAATATAATTATCGTAAAACAATTGCATACATTATAAGAAACTAAATTGACCCAGATCTTACTATTACGAATTGCGGAATCAATTTGTGTATTTGTTTAGGTAGTTTTAACCAATATTACTAGTAAGTCATTTGAGAGCTTTACAATCGGAAATCAACATTTTCCAATTGTTTATACCCAATTGCAAACTTCTCTTATAATGTATACAATTGTTTTATGATAATTACATTTACTATGGAGAAGAAAAAAATCTCAAACTTGGCTTAAAATGTATATGAATTGTTTGAAATATGTTCAATAAAGGTTGAGTCGATAGTCTAGGAGTCTTGAAAAACCGGTTAAATGCAAAATCAGTACTGAATTACGTTGACGCAAACATCTAAAGAGATTACCGGTAATCCGACAAAAAAAGCAAATATATTAAGTTTTATATTTACCATTATTGAGTACGCGTATATCAGTATTATCTTCAGATTTAAGAAAATAAGGAAAGACATCTTTCCAACTCCAACCATAAGCCCCTTGTCGAGCCCAATTGTCGTAGTCTCTGCGATTTCCTCTGGCGTAGAGCATGAAATTGAGAACACTTGAACCGCCTAACACTTTACCTCTCGGCCATCTAGAACGCTTGAAGATAATATAAACCAATTTTTTAGTCATAACTTTCCTGAAAATCTGTTATTCTCAAATAAATTTATTATAATTATAAATTATTATACGTGTGCAAAATATGTTCAACGTTTATATTCAAATCATATACTATATTAATGCAAAGAGAATTTGGTTCTGTTTCGGACGGACGACCACAGTAAGAACCACCACTAGTTTTGAGAACCATTGTTGAGCATTTCAATCTCATCTCTAATGTTGATCCACTGCTCTACTGATGGCATGCTGGTCTAGGGAGCCATTTCGTATGAATGTCAGTCATCTCTAATGTTGATCCACTGCTCTACTGATGGCATGCTGGTCTAGGGAGCCATTTCGTATGAATGTCAGTCATCTCTAGTAGTCAATAATGCAATGGGCATCTTACATATATTATAACATATTTTATATACATTATATAAAATATATTATTTTATATACATTATACATATATAACATTGTTTGGTTCAATATCACTACTGGGTGTATACCACATATATAGTCATAACAGGGTAATCACAAAAGCAAACTTTTTCTCATACTTTTTCTCAAACTCCTTTTCAAAGCAAACTTATAACTTCGTCTATTTTTTAAATCTAAAATGATTTCACAAATTTCAATTAATTTCAAAGGATTTGTGGTTTTGTGCCTATATTATTGTTTACTATGAAATTCTGAAGATTAGGATAATAGTTTAAATCTATTTCTATATTATAATCAGTGGCGTAGCGTGGGTGTCAGCCGCCTGAGGCGGAGGAAAATTTCGCCGCCCCCTTATTTAGGTATCTCAATTCAAAAGACTAAAATATACAGTAATTCTAAAGAACTTTTCGGCCAAGAACAATTATCATTATTGTGTATTGTACAGGGGTATTGTGTATTGTGCATTTATTGTGAAATTTTGCCGCTCCCTAAAAGTGCCGTCCGGGGCGGGCCGCCACTGCCGCCCCCACTACGCTACGCCACTCATTAAAATGCTTAATTACTGTTTATTTATTGATGTTTAATTCGATGCATGTAGGAGATCACAGTATCAAAATAATAATAATGTTGTAAAGTTTAGTTATAAATTCTACTTTATTAGGTAATCATGAAGAGGAAATTGACAGCATGATGTGACAGAATGGAAAACCTTATAATTATCAAAAATTACTTTATTTTTTCTATGATTTTTATTATAAAATCTCTCTCTGTTCTAAATATATAAACAGTTTTTATGATATTACATAAATATATAAAAGACAAGTTATTTCTTGAAATATTTTCCTATAAAAAGTTAATTTGTGGTTGACTACACCTATAACACTAAGCGGCCGGATGGCCGAGCGGTCAAGGTTAGCAGCCTACCCCCCTGGGGGACCCGGGATCGAATCCGGACGGGTCGAGAAATCCCCAGGAATTTTTCGGGGGGTGGTCCGTTCGGATATGTCGGTCCCCGTCCCTCACCACCCGGCCGCCCCATTATGGGCCTGGCCGAACCCATAACGGGCTTGCTATAAGAGGCCCTCTAAGTGCCCACTAGGCGGAAAGAGTTACAAAAAAAAACACCTTTAACACTATACTTAAGGAAATCAAAATCATGTTTAAACATAGCGTTTGCAACACCCGTGCCATAAAATGCCTATGGCACGGGTGTCGCAAACACTATGTTTATAGATGATTTTGATTTTCATTAATATAGTGTTATAGGTGTAATCTAACCACAAAATACCGTATGACATAATCTCCTATATTATAAACTAATTGCATAATATACTATTAATATGTTTTTATGTATATGTAACTACATACTTTTTTATCAATGCCGAAACAAGAAAATCTCTGCGGTTCCGTCAGATATTGCCAATCCACAGAAGTTCTCTGAAAACTAATAGAGAAAAGAGGAACATCTGTGGCAATGTTTTCGTCATTACCAGCTTCTAAAAGAATAACTTTATTCTTAGGATTTGCGGACAGTCGATTAGCTAAGACTGCTCCTGCTGATCCTCCTCCTACTGTAAAATTGAATATTAATGTTAAAATACTTTAAAACTTTAGAGTAAATGTCGGATCGGAAGTGAATCACTCGGATACAAGGTTAACAACTATAATAAACGATTTAATTTAACTAAAAAGAATACATAGCTTCATATATCGAATAACGGTCGCGAGGGAGAGAGTTTACACAAAACCGCGTGTTGGTATAGATACCTTTGATGAACTTAATAGTATGCGGACTTTCTGATGGATGGACTTCGGTCGGTCGTCTCGTCGGAGCGGAATCCAGGAGTTATTGGGGAGGCGTTGAATTTTCTTTTACCTTGGATGGCGGTCGAAATAGTGGAGAACCGGAGGATATAATAATCCGTATTGGCGGGAAGTTCGAAGATAGTCCTAGAGAAACACAGAGTGTGATATTCTTGGTGGCCTGGGTGACGACGATACACCTCTTTGTTCAGGGTATTAGGTTGATGCGCTCATAGACTCTCGACGACGATTTTGTCCTTGAGTCACTCTTTTTTTATATCCTCATATCGCGTTATCCTTTTGCACCAATAATGAATTTTTGTTATTAGTTTTTAGTGACACATTCGATGAGTTCCTTAGGAAAGGAAACGACTCCGGGGAGAGAGATGAAATCATCCTCCGGTAATAAAATTGAAAGACAACTCTTTTTTGTTTTTTTCTGGAACTTTGAAAGACAAAAAATGAATTTTCTCTCAAAATTTTTGTCAAAGTCTGACTCTTACATAACTGTTGTTGAATTATCGCGTTCCTGATACTAGGTGTTACCTGAAGGACAACGTGTAATCTAGAAGTGACTGTCGTGTTGCAGTTTATTTTGTTTAGAACATGGCAAGAGTCTTGAAATTCCTGGAGTGTGTGTGTAGTATTTATTGAAACGTTCTGGATGTGGAGTTCCTCTATGAAGGCACTGATGACAGCGTCGCCCGGGACATTTAACAGAATAACCTTAGGTTGTTGGCTGCTGAGTATCTGATTTCTAACCTATCCGTTAATGTTTTTACTGACCAATGCAGCGATAGCATGAAGTGAAAAATGTGTATCTAAGATGACCCTGATTCCACCTTTCAATGACCTTCCCTTGAATTTTATAAAATATAAATTTTCATATTTTAACGTACTTTGAATTAATTAAAATTAATATTTTATTATAACTGCATTATGTATCTTTTACAAATTTCTATACTACATGTAAAAAAAACGATAAGATTGCTATTGTATATTCGAATAATTCGGTGGCGGAAGGAGTGTCGAAACCGGGTCAGTTTCCAATCAGCCAGATTATATAGGCATTGTCACATGCGGTTTACAGAGCACCAACCTCACCCGGTTTAGCTGGTAGAAGCGACACACACATAAAGAGTCCTACTTTATATCCCGGAGCGGTTGTGGGCTGTTATCCGCCTGCCTGTCAACTTCCAAGCAGCCAGATTATAGGCATTGGCGCATGCGCTTTACATAGCACAAACGTCACGGTTTAGCTGGTAGAAGCGACACACGCGTAAAGAGTACGCGACTTTATATCCCGGAGCGGTTGTGGGCTGTTAGCCGCCTGCTAGATATTCGGCCACCCTCAGCACCAGATCCAATAGGTGCGAGGCCCGATTGATTTTTTTTGCGGGGCCCCTCAAAGTTTAGATAACAAAATTAATTAACTGTTAATTTACATATTGAAATATGTTGGGTTTTTTTAAATAATAATATACCTAGATATTTATTTTTGTAACATGTACTATTTTTAAATATATAAATTTTGACGTGATGCGGGGCCCCTTCAAACGCGGGGCCCGATTAGCACCAATCGCTCCAATCGCCTAAAATCCGGCCCTGGCCACCCTCGCCCGATTATGTGAATCACGAGCAGACTAGATCAACGGCGGGCAACCCGCGGGTCAGCTACGGCTGGCGAAAAGTTTCTATCTGGCCCGCGAGATCTTTAATAGATTATTAAATTGGAAAAATAACTAATTAATAGTTATTTTTCCAATTCTTTGTAATTTTCGAAAACGATAAGAGAAATAAATGTAGTAATTAACTTTTTATTTATTTATTTCATATTTGCAGACTAAAAAAATTACGAGTCACAAGAAGGCGTCAATTAACTACTACGGCGCGGAAAAAAACGTAAAATTTATTCTGGCCCATGTTATAAAAAGGGTTGCCCACCCTAGACTAGATTTATAACAACCCAACCGATAGGAGTTTACTGGCACGTTTTTATGATAGTTCTGTATAGTTGACAGAAGTTTAAAAAAACTCCATTAAAATATTTGATATATTTATTCTGCGTTTATTCCGCTCTCCCATCTTATATTACTTACGGATTTCAATGTTAAACCGGTGATATTACGATTTAGTATGTCCCATCTGTAAGGAGATGCAGAAAAAACGTGTACAATTCTAGTACAGTGTTAAAAATTAACTGTTACTTTGGCAGCATCATTTACAACCAAATTTAATGAATGAGACGTACAGTACATACAATGGTACAAAAAAAAAGCTCTAGAATTTATTTTCCTTAAATTTACGATTTATATATCCGTTGTCATAAAAATTTGTCTTTCCACTGTTTTCCCAAGACTACAGATATTCAGGTACAAAGTAACTGGTTTCGACTTATTTCTACTTAAGAAGTGACTAAATAATTAAGAGATTAGGGAATGGGGACATAAATAAAACCCTGTTGAAAGAGCCAGAATTTTACTTCAACAAAAGCTTAACAGAACCAATCACTCGCTCAGTACAGTGGGAAACTGATTTCCGTGTACACCTGGTATTAAAACGAATTAGTTAGAAAACGAATGACTATTAAGTTTAACATAGTTAGATTTTTACAGCTACGGTGAGAAACGTTTAAAATTTACAACAGCCCTGTGGCGTCCTTTGAGATATACTAGTGATGCGACAAAAGAGGCATTTGACATTGACCGGTATCGGCACCCTCGGGATTTGGCACGCACACACTCACTACACACCTACCTGGACAGTCACTAGTTCCATCCATTAGCTACTCGTATCAAGATATTTGACTAAGTGGATTGTTTTAAGATTTAAAAAGTAAAGAATATTTTATGTTATTTTTATGTACGTTTCTTTACAAAGCTATATTTTAATTATAATTTTCTTTAAAAGTATATTAATACAATCGAACAATACATTGATACCAGGTATATATATCCATCGCACATTTTATTTCACCGAGTAAGTTTTTATAATTTATTTTTAATTTTAGCCCTTATATCGTGGCTAGCGATTCAGAATGTAATTGTGATATTAAAAATACATTTAGAGAAGTCTACAGTTTTTACTGGCTTATCGAACAAATGAATACGGATGGACCCTAGACCAGTGATTCGTAACAGGGGGCCGCGGTCCCTGGGGGTCCATAAGAAGTTTGCCGGGGCCGCCAAATTATGCAAAATTTCCTTCAGAATATAATAAAAAGAAAATTGATGTATAATCCGAATATCGTATTGAAAAGTGAAATAAGAAAGATAAAGTTTTCCTATTTAGTTTTTATTTATTTATTTTGTATTTCTTCCTACATACAACTTTGTTAGTACAGAAGAAATAAATGTAAATATGCTACTTACACCGCAGTATTTACTTCTTTTATTCCAAAGCAATTTTAAGAAACTATTAATGCTTGGAATTTTAAAAATAATTAGAGAAAAATAGTAGGCTTTGAAAATTTAAATATTTTTGCAAAAGATATGCAAAATCCTTACCACAAGTGGGCGTTTTAGTTTTAGTTTAGTTTTAGCATGGACATTGGATCGATTTATCGACATGTTTCTTATTTTATTTTCTGTTAAAAATTAATGAGTTTTCATGTTTAATTGTGAAGTTTGAATGTTATTTAAATAGATAATGAAATAATAAAGTTATGATTTACATTTATTATATAAAAAATAAAGCAATAATAAAAAAATCAATTTATTATAGATAAATTATCAAATTATCAAATATAAATTATTATTAAAAAATGGGGGTCACAAAAAATTATGAAATATTTGGTGGACCGCGAGTATAAAAAGGTTAAGAACCACTGCCCTAGACCATCACTGACGCGCAATTAACTGATTGCCCCTGGAAGTCGGCTTCTTACAGGAACACAGCTTCCCTGTCATCAAATGTCACGGCACGCCACTGGTTTTTACTGAGCAATGCAGTGATAGCATGAAGTGAAAAATGTGTATCTAAGATGACCCTGGAGAATAACACTATTTAGAGAAATGTTACCCAAATATTCTTCTGCCAGCACAGTCGGCTTTGGCCGTTAGTATACACGGTTGGGAGCTACATTCTACTACCAAAGCAAATACATGCAATGATAAAGTTGGTGAGATAAAATAAATTAAATTGGATTATATGCTGATTTTGCTTACTTCATCTTCAGTCGACTCACGTATTTAATTCTGATAATGCTGTAGCAATTGGGGATGCAAAGATTGTAATGCTCTGTATGAGCAAAAACTGATAATGCAAAACTGATTTTGAAATTCACACAGTAAAATGCATACAGGTGTTTCCATTGTTTCTTGCCTCTATTTTTAAACTTAATCGATATACGAAAACACCGTATGCCTGTATGTTATAGACTAAGTTGTAACTTACTGCATATTTAATTGATCAAGTACGATTAAAAAGACATTTTGTGCATTATATGGAATTTTAAAATACAAAAGTCGAATACCTTAGTAGTCTATTGATTTCATTGCAAATCTGAAATCGCATATCCCCTTTCTCGACTAATGCAGTATAAATTATGTCTATTAAAGTTGATGTTATGAATTATAATCAATGAAAGTTCAAAATGCTCACCGATAATATAGTCATATTCATCTTCGAACGTTTTACCGCTCTCCCTTTTACGATCCACAATCGTGAAAAAAGTAACAATAGTTAAAAATGTCTTTCTTAGGAGCATTATAACCTTTCTAAAACTTAAATGAAAAGCATACCTTATCAGAGATTTCTCAGTATTTATGTCAACGAGACTGAAAATAACTACGGATAAATCCGCACCTAACACGACATGCTTCGAAATTACTAACATTTAAGATACAAAAGTTGATTAAAATTATCATTTACTTAAATCAAAATTAGTTATTGGGTTTTGAAACTTTCGTATTTGTCGATGATAAACATAGTATTCCGGTTGACTAAATATTCAGAAATTCAATACTTCATTAACTTGAGTATTTGGAGAATTTTTATAATCGGCTCTTAGAGCAGTATGTGAGACGGCACAAACTTAAGTTATGGCGTCATAATTTTCTCGCACAGGACCTGAGATGGTGATTAATAGACTTCTGATTATGCAAAATAATTATATAAGGCAGATATATGTGTTGTAATATACACAACCAGTCTCTCTCATATACATGAATGATAAAATTGGTAACATCCGAAGTTTGTTTAAAAAACGTGTAGTGCTGCACAGTTACAAATTATTTATTCGTCGCAGAAACGATTCTTACATTAATGATATGTTAAAAATATACTATAGACGTTTCATTATAACTATAAACGGTTGTGGCCGTCAGCCATATTGTTTTCTTGTATATTTTTGTTTAATTCATAAGTTGTAAATACATATATATATATATATTTATTTTCTATCTTCCTTCTTCCTTCATTCTATTCTCTTATTTCCGTTCCTTTCTCCTTTGTTTAAATAACCTGACCGTTATTGCTGGAGGGCAGGATTACCCCTCCTAAGTAAGAACAAAAGAAGGCGAGGACGCCCTGAAGGCTAAGTGGTGATCAAGGGACACTTTTCTACTGGACCTCAAGAAGGACTGAAGTGTGAGCCAGCGATCGACCAGGAACGAAAAAAGTCGAAAGGAGGCTACAGGACCGTCGAGGCCAAGGGAAAATAGACACAAAACCGAGGTAATCGAAAGACGTCGAGGGCAGACAGCCGAACAAGAAAAAGAGAGGAAAGCGACTGCCATTGCGAAAATACACTCCAGCGAAAACACCGATCATCGTAGACCCGGGTACCTTCCATCTAATTCTATCCACTTTCGTTCTTTCCTAAATCTATCTGTTTCCCCTTTCCTTTTTAGTTTTAAGGTAAATATAAGTTTATTTTTAAGTCGGGTGTAAAAAAAAAAAAAAAAAAAGTTTTTGTTACCAGTGCGGGTGTGATTCTTGGTACTTGGCGCCCCCCTTCCCTCAGTGAAGTTGTTCCAGTTGGGATCCTTTGTAAAATTAGAAAAGGAAAGAACCTTGTTCCGGAAGGGAAATAAAAAGACTTTTAATTGTGTATCAGTCTCTGTGTTTATACTTGTAACGTGCATTCGCGGATTTACAAGCCCTTCTCAACGAACCACCACACGGTCATATAATTTTCTTCTACTTGCTATTAAGCATGTAACAATGATCTGCTTCAATTAATCAATTGATTTATCAACTGAAATAAATCAGATAATCATTTCGACATTACCAACAGTTATAAAAATTTTAAAAACCATAAAAAAGTAAAATAATACGCAAAATGTTTTAGAATTTTTTCGATTCATTGATTCATAAATATTTAATCTCCTCTTGTTTGAAGACTCCCTTTTATTGTAAAATATATTGTAACTTAACTTTTTCATTTATTTTGTAATTTTTCTCTGTTTTAATGTTGTGTTATAATTTATTTTTTTGTTTATTTTCGCTGACACTTTAACAGAATACAGATTACGATGTGTATTCTACTAATCATAGATGAAACTCTGACTCTATTTGGCCATGCATAACATTTTTCGATGCTCATTCCTTTATATGTATGTAGATTTTATTCTGTACTAATTAATGTAATTTGATCTACTATCGGTTTCGTTTTTTATTTTTGCAATATGAAATTGAAACTTAGGAAATTTAATAATAAATTTGTAACTATTCATTTATAATGTCTTTATCTCGATTATTATAATTTTGATGCAGAATTTTAGTCGATTATTCGAATAAAAATAAACATTTTGCGTAATATATTTCCTTCCTTATCGAACAATCTATAAACGGATGCACGAATACAATCTACAAAATCTGATCCGTGAAGACAAAGATATCCTCTGTTTCCTCAATTAATTGGTTTTATTATACATATCCAAAGAATTTACGTATAAAAATATATTCCCAAATTTAAATTATTAATTAAATATTTAATAACTAAAGAAATATTTCTCGAATAAGATTTTTCTTTTAAACGATTTTTAATATCTTTTAGTGTAATTGTTATTTAAAAAAAAAATCGAAGATTAATTCAGGCAGAAATAAAAAGTTAAAAACTTCCGTTTCTAATATTAGAGTATTTCGAAAATTATTTTCTATCTGAGTCACATATTTAGGTCATATTATAGATCATCCGAAATAACTTTCAATAAAAGTTTACATGTTTCTGTATATTTCTGTAAATTTTACCCATCAAAACACAAATTAAACGAAATTTTGATGAGTTTTATTTAAATAATCAAACGTATTACTAATTATTTCTACTCGAATTTGAATGTAATAGCGAGGTTGAGACCGAAGTCTTAAACGCGAAAACGTGTACGTCAGCGCCGCTTTCCTGTAAGCATAGAAGTTTGACAATGGCGTTTGAAATGTCGAGCATGGATTCCACTGACTTTCCAAACGCCATTGCCAAACTTCTAGGTTTACAGGAAAGCGGCGCTCAACGTCCGACGTACACGTTTTCGCGTTTAAAACTTCGGCCTCAACCTCGCTAATGTCTTTAATTCCATATCAGGTATAAACGCAATAAAATCATGTTCGAAAATGCAATATAAAATTCTTTACACGACTAACTCTAATTTATTTTTATTTCAAAGAAATTGCAAGTTTTCTAAGCATAAGTTAATCCTTTTCAGTCCAGCAGACTAAAATGCTAACATTTTAAAACAATTTTAGGATATAAATATGCCAAAAGCGTATAAAGACATCTGTGAAAGGCATATCACGCACAAAAAATTCTGTCTTATAAAAAACTTAAAATTGAAAATAATTTATTCAATATCACGTTATCATTTTCCAGAAAGTATTGTTTTTGTAAAAAATCAAATATTTTTATATGCTCTACATATGAAGTGTTTCTATAACTTCAAACAACTGTGACAATATTTTTAAAATTGTGTAAAAATTAATGATAATCTTTTATTCCGAAAATGTTTATACTGTATTTTAAAAATCGAAATTATGTTTATAGAAAAAGAGTTTATCGAAGAAATGAGTCGAAAATAAATGAAGTTATTACAAAGGAAAATTTTTCTGTTAACTTACATTAAAGTTAATTTCTATGTTACAATAATATTTTGACTGACTTTCTGACATGTTTATGTTCAAATAAGAGGATTGAAATAGGATGTATAGAACACTACAGTACAGTTCCTAATATATATTTTTATATTTCTATGTATATCTATTTTTTCATAAATAAATCTCACTATATGACTGTCATTGAAAAATGTTGTCTAAATAGGTTTTATGTGTATTATGTATTTATCCCAAAGGAAGGGCGACAATTGACAGACCGCCCGGACGGTTCAAACTGTAGCTATGCCACTGCCTTTCATCAATTGTAAAACGTTTTAATTTCTATTTTCACCTATTTCCTCCTAAATCCTCCAGTTCTTTTCCTTTCCTTTTGAAGAGATAAGCTCTGCAAAATTAAATTAAAACGATGTGCAGAATTGCATTTATTTGAAAAGTCAATTCCTTAAATGTCCAAAAATATGACTCTGAATATTTCATTGACGGATCTAGTCAATTTCTCTTTTTTCTGAAGTTTAATTATGAAAACGTTCCTTCGATGAAATGATCTGAATAAACTTTGTTGCGGTCAAATTCAATGTATTGTCCGTATTTCGGTTTCAATCTCATATTCTTGTAAACCACTAAATATTTCAAACTGTTCCCAATAGATTTTAGATTTCACTCACTCGATACATAGAAAATGGTCTGACGACTCTGAATAGAGTCCATTTTTTCTGGTCCATTGAATCTTGAAAATACTCCATGGATTCGGGATGATTTCTTATGCCATTCTGCTTTTGGAACATTGATTAAAATATTTATGTACTATTAATATGAATTAAATATTTTTTCGTCCGATGTTTATTTTTAAGTTTAATTATTTACAGACAAATTCGCCCATTTTAGAAAATATTTTATTTTTAATTGGAAACTTTTTTATGTTTTAAAAAGGACTTTTTAGCTTTTTTCGACGGCTCGTAGCCTAAAAAGAAAGGTCGGTCGCCGAAATGTATCGTCTGGAACACACAAACTAATGGATGGTGATCCCTACTTGGGCGAATTTGTCTGTAAATAATTAAACTTAATGAATTAAATAATTTTTTTAATACTTTTAAAATATTTTGTAATATAATACAATCGTTTAAATACCTGTCATGCTCTATATATGTATGATTTAGAGAATTATGATGTATTCTAGGACAGGTAGGCAACCCTTGGCATATGTGCCAAACGTGGCACGCCAACCTCTTTTCAGCCATGTAGCCCAGGATCCACTTTAATAAATATCTAATATCTTTTCGTACTTTTTTTCTTGTTACGTAAAGAATTTATTGGGTTTCTAAAGTGTACATATATATGGATTTTTTTTTGAAAAGGTTATCTCAATATTTAAAAAGCACCAAATAATATTCTGCCAACATTTTGGTTTTTGAAACAATTTTTACATCACAGTCGCCAAATCTAAGGCAAAAATTGTCTCCCAACCCCCCAGGTTTGCAATGGTTGCCCATCCATTCTAGGATTTCATTTTTCTTCATTATTTTAGCTTTGATATATTAGTTTTGTAATAGTATGATTCTGAACATATTCCAAAATGATAAAACATTACATTTCATAATTGTTTTAATTGACAATTTAAAAAATATATATTATTATTTATAAAACTTCTATTTTCACAGAAAATATATAATTTCTATCAAATTATTTTTAAATTTGTTTTAATACTCTAGGAAAATATTTTATATTTCTATTCAAAAGTGTTTCCAACAGGTAACCAAATTGATTTATACTTTAAACAGTGATATAAGAATTCTTTTCCTTGTCCTTGTTCCTTGTTATTCCAATCACGTTTCGGATGATATCCTATCCAGAAAGGCCTATTACTAGTAGCTGATATATGTTTAACAAATGCAGCACCTTCTGCCGAACTGGAATGATACCAAATAGAATGAATATTCCGGTGTTCAATTAGACAGTGTGTTAAGTGATCTTGATCTCCTGTTAAAATATTTATTACTCCTTTTGGTACTTCCGAGTTATTAAAAATCTAAAATAGAAAAGGAATCAATTATTCAAAATCAATATAAGTATTATGTCAAAATTTTATTACCTGATGCATTTTAATTGCTGATAATGAACCAGACTGGCTTGGAATTGCAACGATTGTATTTCCCATGGCAATGGCAAGTGAAATTAATGAAATAAAAGAGAGGAATGATTGATAATTTATATCTGGACATATAATGACTATCACACCCAATGGTTCTGCGATTTGTAGTACAGTACCCATAAATAAAGTGTTCTGCATTAAAACAAACAAAAAAATTAAAATGAAAAACCATTAAAAAATATATTTGTTCAACAATGTAATAAAATATATTTTCTGTTAAAACTACTTACTGCCAACAACACCTTTGTGCTTAACAGATTGTGCAGCTGCATTAAATAGTCTTTGAATTGCCAATTGCACTTCCTTTGAACTTTCTTCAAATGATCCACTAGTCATTTCTGATATCAATTTACTAAATTCATCACTTTTTAATTCTAAATTTTTAGCAATATTATACATAATGTGTGCTCTATCTTGCCCACTTTTGCTTTTCCACCTAATAAAATTTTAAGGTTATAAAAATATAAAGAATTAAGAAAAACAATCTAAAAATACCTTACCCACACAATGCAGAATTTGCAGATTGAATGGCATTACATACATCACTTGCATTCGCTTCTGCAAGATATGCAATAATATTCTTATCTTTATTCAAAACTGCATAATATGTCTGTTTAGCTGGCTTCTTTTGATTTCCATCATAATACAGCTGGTACTTATGCCCAAGACCTAAACTATAGAAATTATTTCATATTAACCAACATAAATATTACTTTGGCAAAATAACTCGCTAAGAAATAGCATTATACTTAAAAAAATAAAAAAATTATAGTACAATATTCTGATAATTTAGCTATTATATAAATTAGTACTGTATTATATAAATAAATACATAATAATTAGACAATAACAAGTAAAAACATGAAATTACTTTGAATGTTGAACTGTTGAAGAAGTTTGATCTTTACTAAACATTTCAGATTTGATATTTGATTTCTTTCCAAAATCCAAATTAAAATTGACTTCCTGAAATGGTTTACCAGTCTGCCATGTAGGTATAGTAAATTCTAAGACTGCCTAAGAGTAAAAATCATATATGCATATCATATAAAAAATATTTTAAATACATTCATTTTCTGTAAACCAATCTAAACAAATTTAGGAATTTTTAAACTCTGGAAATTAAAATATAAACTATATAAATTAATTCTAAATACAAATCAATTACAGTACATATTTGTATGCATTACTTTTAACATGTTTATTACTTATTATCTTTCTTTTTTTGTTAAAATCTGACAATGTTCAATTAACGTCTTGGAACATATAATGAAATCTACGATTGATTTCCTATTTTGAGATATGTATGTGTCCATATCTCAAATGTGCAATTCTGCTGGAACATCACCTCTCATTCTACCATTAAGTATAATAAGTTGGTTTTTGTAAACAAATTCTACTAGAGTTTTGCCTTCACTGTTTAAGATTTTATCTTTAGACTGTCTAATGTTGTTTATATTTTCATAATTTAAATATAACTTTGTGTCCAACATCTCGCCAATTTGAGAATTGAAGTCTCCTCCGAGCAACCAGAAATGTATCGAAAAAGCCCATCTATCAATACAGTGTTGGATTTTCATGAATATTGATTTCTTATTAACCGAAAGAGGGAGATATATTACAATAACTCCTAAGTAAGATTCGTTCCACGCGGATTTGAGTTGATTATTTATTCTTATTATAACTAGTATATAGTACATTATTATATTTTGATATATGATTTCTCCAAAATTTTGCTTTATGATGAGAAGTATGCCTCCTGAAGGGCAACCAAATTTACTTAACCGATGAGTGTCACTGGAAATCAAGATATTATCTTATTCTACATAGTTTTTATTAATTAAATTTAAGTTTTCTATCCACTTTTCCATCAAACCAATAATTGTATTAGAATTTATGAAATTTTTTGTTGATAGTTTTTGAATTCTTCCTTTAAGGCCCTGACAGTTCCAAAAACTAATCTGAAGATAATTTGATTCTATATTACACTTAATATTGTTATTTTGAATATAACTATATTTATCCGAGGACCGTTCCTTTTCGATTTTTTTACAATTATTATTATCAGTTAAATTATTTTCCTGAATATCGGGCAGCACAGTTGTTGTTATTGTTATTACTTTCTTTGTGAATATTTGGTAGCTTGACCTAAAAAAAAATTAATTATTATAAACTCATTTGTGTTAATATCCAGCGTGTATACAAGATCATCATTTATAAAATAGTCATCTCTGATTCTCACTTTGGTATTGGATAAGAATTCTAATTTAATTTTATTGAGTAGTAGTTTTCTCCTAGCTCTAGATCTAGAACATAGATCTGTTCTAATGATAGTTTTTCTTATCTCTTGTCTTATATTTGGTCTCACAGTCCAGAACCTTTTAAGAATTCAGTTTCTATCTTTAACCGACTCTGTTATTAATTTTATCATTTGATAATCCGTACTACTCTTTCCTAATTGAATTAAGCTTTCTATTTCTATGTCCTTTAGGTCAAGATCTGCCTTAATAAATTTTTTAATTTCTTGAAGCTAATCATCAGTATTAAATGGGAAATTAGTAATAACCAGATTTCTATTGGTATTTTCATTGTTTAATTTATCCAACTCAAACTCAAACATGCCTTTTAGGTTTATGCAAAGCTTTGTTTTATCTTCACATTGCTGAGTTTTTTGTACAATCGTATCCATTTCTTCTTTAATTTTCATATTATCTCTCTGTACACAACTAATATCATGTCTAATTGAATGAATTTCTTGATTTAATAATTCAAACTTCTCCTGAGTTAGATTATAGATGGATTTTAACGAGTATCTTGAATCACTGTCACTTATCTGGTCAAGGTGCTCCGATGTTGCGAAATAATCTTCAATTCTAGATTTACCCATAATGCTTCTGTTATTTCTAATTTCTTCCTCTGAAGTATATTCTTTGCTAATAAGATCCACTAGTTGGCTTGTTTCTTCAGAACTCTGTGCGTATTCCTTCCTAGGTCTTCCACACCCTCTTCTTTGCATATTAACTGTATCAACTGGCGATGTTGAAGAGGGCCAGGATTAGTTTTGACTCCAGCCATTATTAACAGCAATAATATTAGTTTTAATGATAGGCAAAGTCATTATTATACCATTAAAAACTTTTTAAAATTATTATAATAAATTCAACGTTTCACAAAAATACGTTATCTGAAGTAGGTCAATGAAAAAGTCGCCAACACTGATGATCCATTACTTATTATTAGTTAAATATTAATTTAAAAAAACAAACCATAAATTATAATTTTAATTTTTAAATAAATTACAATTTTGTAGTGTCTAGTGGTAAAAGTAATAGAATTAATGAATTTAAAGACAAAAGTTACTTTATAACTTAAAAATTTGCTCATGGCATATGATAAAACAAGACCCTGTGCATATCTTTAAAGTATTATTTACAATAGACAAGGATTGCAGTGGCAGATCCAGAAGCCAAAGGGAATTAACTGAAAAATTAAAAATACATGAGTAATTATAAGTGTCTTTTATTAATACTTGCAAGACAATTGTAATGCATATGGTCCAATAAAATGTACTGCCATCACAAATGTTTTAAAAACAACATTTTGAAGTTTGAGCAAATTTTAACTTTTTTTATGTCAATAGGAAGGGCAGTGTTTATATATTTCATACTTAACCATTTTTAACTAATAGCAAAAAATTCTACATAACATTCATTTATTAATAATCTACATACATCAAGGAAATAATAAATGACATAATTCATTTATTATTTGAATTTTTTGGTTTCTCTTATAAATAAGTTTTATTTTTATTATTGTTACTGTTAAAATTATGAAAGAAATATTTATTAAAATCTATAAGCTAGAAATATGTCCTAGAAATTCAAAAACAAAACTTACAATTATATATTAAAAAACTTTTCATAAATAATATGAAATTTTTGAATGTGTAGAGTATAATATTGCCATATTTAAAAACATTAAAATAATTATTTCAATTAAATATTAGCACTTATCAATTATTCTATACTTTATTTAGTATAAAAGTAAATTGAACTTATATCGAAATCAATGCAATGTTTCTAATATTAATATTAATGAATGCAACAGATTTATTTTTTAAAGTTTAGAAACAATGTTCATAAAAAGTTTACTCCTCATTTCCAAAATAGAACAACTGAATAATGAAACTCAAAAACTGGAAAACAATACAAAATTTTAAATTGAAGTATAAAATCACTTGATTAGAAAAAAATAAAAGACATATATCATAAAGACAGTTCTACTCTTTGTATTTTAATACTTAAAATAAATTTATAGCATTTATTATTTTGAAATGAATATTTCTCCAAACTATTTTTCATACAAAATATTTTTAAATTTCTTTTTGAAAAAATACAAATACAGGTGTATAGTGTTGGCTTGTAAATGGAAAGGGAACGAAAGAAGTGCCAACCTCATTAATTGGTTTCAAGGGTGGTCTGGTCATAAACACCTGGCAGTAAACAAGTAGGTGACCACGCACATTGGAGATGGGTGGACACAAAAGTAAGCTTCAATCCAAGTGAGTGAGAGCTGTTCACAGGAAAGATCTGTAATTGGTCGGGAGTTCCCATCCAAAAAGTCCTTAAATTGAAGAGTAAGCAGGAGAGAAGAAGAAAAAGCACTCAAGACTACTTACATGGAAAGCTCAGACACTTGGAAAGCCCGCTGAGGTTAGAGAGAGAAAGGGAGTATAGTCCTCTGCAAGATATCTCAGGGACAAGCAAGTGCTAAGACTGGACAAACTGTGCAGTAGAGCCAATCCACAGGATGACAGAGGCCTCTCCAGAATTTAATCGTTCCCAAAAAGCCAAACTAGTATGTGAGGAGCTTTGTGTATCCTGTGTTTACTGTGTTTTCCAACTTGTATAGTTTATACAATGGGTGATCGGTTAACGAACAGTTGGGACTGCAAACAAATCGGATGGATAACGAACACTTTTGCAAAAGATTTTTATGTTCGGACAACAAACACTTCACAGAACAAACACAAAAGAAGCGACATAAAATAATGAATACCGATTGGTTTTCCCTTGTCTCCTGGTAACAATTCAAAACCTTTCAAAGTGCGGAAGACACTCAACCTGATACCAATCAGATATTATTCCTCTGAACTTTGAAGCTTTCCATTGTAATTCCAGCTTTTTGTTTACCTTTCTGACAAAATTTTTTTATAGTCTTTGCGAGACTGTTGGGCACTCGTTAAGTTTTGTGTCAATTTTTATTTTCTAAAGATGAGAGTTCAACTGTCCTATTGGATATTTGTTAACAGTTTAACATCAAAATTTCAAATTTCGTTCAGACCTCACATTTACGTAATTCTTTCACATGCTAGTAGATTTCTGTTCACTGAATTTTTGTAAGTGCTTCTCTGAACTTTTTATTTAAAAAATACATTGATAATATTATAAAGTATAAAAAAAGTGGAGTGTCAAAAAACATGCTCACCTTAGAAACTAAGCAAGAGATAATAGCCAAGGTAGAGAGTGATGTCTGGTGGTGCTAGGCAGTATGGCTTGAACAGGTCTACCGTACAATCTTAGCTATGAAAGATATAATGAAGAAGACTCAAGCAGTTAAAAATCTTTTGAAGAAGTGAGAGGATGTCAGAACAACAGTCATCCAAATGGCATCCAAATGAGAATGAGGTTAATAAGCTTGGGGATCCTACAATTACAATGTTATCAATTACTTCTGAAAAATCTGAAGTAGAGAGAGTAGCAATCGACATTGTGGGGGTTAAAGAATCTGTCCAAACAGAAAAAACATGACTAATAAAAATGCAAGACTGTGTATATATGTATTTTTATTATTACATATAAATAAACATAGTAAGAAAGTATGTATTTTTTATTCTTTGGAGTCTCCAGAACGAATTAATCAAATTCCCATAAACACCTATGGTAAATCAATAATCGGTTAACAAACAATTTGGATAGCGAACAAAGTCTAGGAATGGATTATGTTCATTTTTGTAAATAAACTATATATACTGATTATCTTGAGTGTGGAGGTGTGCTTTCACCGAACCTACATCAGAAAAATTTTGAGTCATGCTTAATCTGGAAAACCAACTCGACGAGATGGAGTTTAGGGAAGAAACTTCACTACAGGTATCCCTCACACAACACGGTTTCATTCTAACACGGTTGGTAACTGGAAATATCCCCCATACAATACGGTTTCTGGTTTAATTCTAACACAGTTCAAGAATTTGGGAAATTGTTTGTACAAAATTTCACAATTTTTAAGTGCAAACTCCGTTATTTGATATTTTTTCTTATTCAAGTAATTACATGTTGTCTAAAATTAGTTTGTGGATTTTAGAATATTGAATGTTTTAATTTCTTTTGTGCCTTTTGTCACGTTTACTTGATAGCTTTCCTATTAACTGGGTGTCATCATTGTTGCTTCAGACTTTATCCATTAAGACAGTCATTGTGTTTTCTTTTTACAGATCTTTGTATTTAGTAAAATTTATTTAAACATTTTTAGCTAAGTGTTATTAACTTTTTTTTAACTGTAGGTAAGCAATCATTCATAAAATGATGAGCAAAATACAGTGGTGTCTTGGTACTTGAAGAATTTGGTATTTGAACACAAATTCTGGAAAAAAGTTTCTCAGTACTCAACTGAAAAAATGCTACTCACTAGAATAAATTTTCGATTAATAACATATTTTATTTCTTCGTGTTATGTTTTGATTAATGTAGAGCTAAATTTATATAAATTACAATTTTAATTAATTATAGACTTTAAACAGAACAAACAAAGTTATTTGTGTGAAATCAATTTTGAATTTTTTGTTAATACAAACCAAAAATTTGAATGGATTTTCTAAAATTTCAATAAACTATTAAAAAAAACAAAGTTTGTAATAATGAAATACAGTAGACCCCCTATAACATGGTAGATACATTCCGTGTTATATGTATTCTGTGTTGTACGAGTCACTTAAATACATGAGCCAATCACAGCCCGGCACTTGTGCAGTTTAGGGGCTACGACTGTTTGAAAGATTTTCTTCCATAAAATTAATCGATTTTAGACTAATTTGACTCAACATTTCCAAATCACGTATAATTTTTTGGGAATAATCCATATAAACTATGCTATAAGCAAAAAATTGAAGGATTACTTACCGAGTGTGCACCGTTCGACAACACCATTGCTTAAGCTTGTTTTCGTCGCAGAGCGGCTTGTCGAACGGCGGGCGTGTGTTTCCTGATAAGTTATTTTTCTGCGAAAAATTCGCTGAACTTTGGAGACATCATTAATATAAATATAATTTTTATGGCTGTTAAATAATAAATGGTTTTTAGTAGGTCCGCTGCTCATTTAAACTCAATGGTTTGTGCAATGTCCGCTATTGGTCCAGATTCGACCAATCCTGTCACGACACGAGTTGGCGACGATGTTTTACCGTGTTATACGAACACAATCGCAATTTTTTTGCTGTGTTATATGAATCTGTGTTATATGAACCCGTGTTATAGGGGGGTCTACTGTAGTTCCACAATTGATGAAGGAACAACTTGAGACAGACCTTTCCCTGCAAGCTACTGACAAAACCAGAGTTTTCATCATTATTAACTTGTTTTTTATAGTTTATTAGAAAAAGTTACAAAGCCCTTTTGCAACTGTATTTATTTGTAAATTTCTGCAGAATGGATTTTATTATTTAATATGTTTCAAATATTAAATACAATTTTAATGGAATTTGTTAAACATTTTAAATTTATTATTTCTTGCACTATCTGATATATTTATATAATTTATCTCACTTACGTTTTATTATTGTATTTTATACTTTTATGTTACTTGTTATATTAACCTCTTAACACTGAAGGACGATTATAATCGTCCAAGGCGATCGTGTGGCAGTGGTGAGAGATGATTATACTCGCTAAATTCTTTTGGGGGTATCACCAAAAACTACCACAAAAAAGAAATTCACATAAAAAATGAATTATGTAACAATAAAAAAAGACTTTTCTTTACTAGACAGAACTGTTTACAAAATCTTTTTCCGAAACGGTAATGAGAAAAAACGCTTGAAAATATACTTTAAAAATTTCCCACATTTCTTCTCCACATTTCTTCCCCACACCTGACTGTTCCACTGTTGAAAGGTTAATGTATTACATTTCTTGGTGGTTTTTTTCTTTTGTATTTTTCCCATTATATTTTGTGTTTATTTGCATTTTAAATTTTTAGACGTTTATTTTCAAACATTTTGTAACTGTTGTTCCAAAAATTATGTAAACTTGATGGCCTATAGAATAGTTAAAAACATTAGTTTGTAACGAAATAAATTATCTCAGCAAATTAAGGTGCTTGGTGAAAAATGTTTATTTATTAATTAAGTCTTTGCTGAGTGTAGTGTTGTGGTTATCTGTATAAAACTGAAAAAATATTATTATTATTTTCAAAGAAGCTTCAATGTTTCAACAGATTTAAATTATACAGGTTTATAAGAAAGATATTTGTTTTACATCTAAAATTTTTTTGTAAATTCTAATGTTTTCTTTCAAATAATATAACAAAGACAGCTAAATAAATATGTATACAGTATTATAATTAAAAAATAAATAAAATGGTTTATTTGCAAAACACAAAAAAATTGCTCAGGCTTAATTTAAGAGATGAGCTTTAGGGATGATTGAGGAACCCCCAAGGTGTCAATGAGTTTTTGGTGCAGATATGTTAAATGATATAATACCTTTTGCCTAACATGCATATTTTGACATACAGTAATACAGTATACAGTCAACTCTGCATAAGTTGACACCTGGATAACTCGTCACTCGTCGGTTACGTAGTCAATTTTTTGTGGTCCCAGCCGACTTACATAGCCATTAATACTATTAACCTTAAAAAACTCGGTTTACTCAACATCGTTTAACTCGTCACCACTGGATAAATCAACATACTTTTTCTGTTTCACACTTTTTAGAATTCTGATAAGTCAACTCCCTCCTGAAAAAATGAGTTTACACCATACAGTAAGCTGTGTGGTGTGAATTCATTTTTTCAGGGGGGAGTCGACTTATCAGACGTCTAAAAAGTGTGAAACAGAAAAAGTATGTTGATTTATCCAGTGGTGACGAGTTAAACAATGTCGAGTAAACCAAGTTTTTTAATATTAATAACATTATTGCCTATGTAAGTTGGCCGGGCCCACAGAAAGCTCACTAACTAACCTACGGTGTTGAGTTATCTGGGTGTCGACTGTGTGTATATATATATACAGATTTCAGCTAATTCAAATTATCAAATGAAATTCCAGATACTATATGAAATCATTCAATAGTAATTTTTTAAAAATTTTTAAAAAAATGACACTTAGTATGTTATTTATTTATTAAATTTATTAAATTTAGAAAATAAAAATACCTGTTTGCCTCCAGCTTGACTACATCCAGAATACATAGTGCATCCATAACTAATTGCAGGATCCAATAAATTCTGACTATTAATCCACACAGTACTACATGATAACTGATAAGCAATCTCAAGTGCTAAACTATGTTTTTCAGACCATATACTGACTGTTGAAAAATACTTGCTATTATTTGCTAGAATAACAGCTTCAGAAGCTGTACGAAATGGTAAAATTAAAATAAATGGTCCTGAAAAATCCTATAAGAAAATTATTATAATATTTATAAACAACTACGAGTTTCAGACTAACTGTATACTTACAGGTAATGATACTATAGTTGTAGCTGTTTGTATATTGCTGATTACAGTTAATGGTATGGTCTTTGTGTTATTAATTGAAGGAGGGGCTTGAAAAATCTGGAAGTATACAAAAAGATCGTAAAAATTACAGTTAGCAGAAAACCTTAAAATTTATACTTACTTGAGCTCCATATTTTTTGGCATCATCCAAGTATTGTATTATAGAAGAATTTGTTGATGTATTTATAATATCACACATATCTACAGTTCTATCAAGACAATTTCCAAGTCTAACTTTGCTGCTTCGTTTTTCTATTTTATCAATTACAGAAGCTTGAATTGACTCTTGAACTAATACTCTGACACCACCATAATAACTCTTTAAATATAAATATCATTTAATTTATAAATCTACTCATTACAAAATTTAATATATTTACCTTTCTGTCTTTGCATAAAACTGTTTCAATAATTCCTTCCACAGCACTATCTACATCTGCTGTATCTAAAACTATAACAGTTGGTCTTCCACTGATATCAATAGATAAATCATTTCTAAAGTTAACAATTCTGTCTTGTATTGCATCTGGATACCCATGAAAGAGTATCTTATTGACTTTTGGGTTTGCGGCAACTTTATTGGAAACATTCGAATCACCAGGCACCACATTTATTACACCAGGTGGTAACCTGCAAAATGTTTTTTGGATTTTAAAGACAATTTTCAATTGAAAATTTGGAATTTTATTGATAATTTTTAATTATTACTACTACTCCAAATGTTTAAATCTTTATCAGCATAGTCCAATTAGAAGCACTCAATATTAATATCCAAGGTAGTATCTGGATAGCATCTAGAAATTAATAAATAATCAAAAGAAAAGTTATGTAATTACTTTTACAAGGACCTATAGATTTAATTTATTCTCCAGTGGAAATTGAATTGCATAAACACCATCTAAATTAAAATTTTTATCAATGTCTAATTATAATGAAGTGAGCCTAAACATTATATAAATATGAAAAAAAAATATATGAAAAATTTACTTTTAATAACGCGAATATTAACCATGCAAAGGATATTAAATATGTAATTTTTGTCACTGTGGCATTCATTTTTAAAATGAAGTAGTAATGAAACAGTAATTGTAATGAGTTTAATATGATTAAATTGACCACAATCATTCATTCTATGGAAGCATGGTATTAGCAATGTCTTAAATATAAGTTTGTAAAAATTCTTCTGATTAGAGTTTATACTGGATGCTTAAAAAAATATTAACAGTTATATAGAGAAGATGCACTGCAGCAGTAATATTAGTCATATCTCCTGCATTTCCTTTTAATTATTTTTTATTTTACTAACATATGTATCTATCTTTTTATTCTGTTTATACTGGTACATATTTTATACTTTTATGAAGTATTTGATTAATTGTATGTTATTACACATATATCAAATCATAGTAAAACAGAATCTGAAAAAAATGGAACCTGATTAAAGGAAAAAAAATTTTTGGAATGAGCAATTTTCTGTTAAATTTTACCATAAACTGAAAATCTGTCCAATGCAGAAACAGAAGAGGTTTTCAGGTATGAAGAATATAACTTAACCTGAATAAAACATAAAATTATGATTTTGCTTGTGTACACAAAAAATTAAAATTGTTTCAGAATAGTTTGTCATCACTGAGCATGACAAACTATTCTGAGAACAATTTCAAATCATGTCAGATGAAGGTCACATGAGAAGTAAACATATGAACACAATTTTGTTAATATTTTTCTTTGTTCAAATTAACCTGGGACTAAATCAAATAATTTTAAGAACAGAACTTTCAAGAATCAAATGAATTCCAAGAACTAAGTTCTTGGAATCTATCAAGAACAAGCAAACAATGTAATTTGTGTAAACAATGAGAGTAAGGTAACACATGTTGCCAATTTGCCTTGTATAGAGCACTTAGTAACTAACTAGTATCAATGATTCAAAAACAAGTTGAATAAAAATCTGATAATTACAGAGATTGAAGTAAATGATTAAAATTCCTCAAGAAACCAGATTACAGAATAACATGGTATCTGCATTAATATAATGCAATAAATATGTATTCCGAGACCATGTCTTCTCTTTATTTGTATTTATATTCACTACTATGTATTAAGAGACACAAGGCTTTTTACATCTTTATTTCTGGTTCTTCCATATGCCATAACCCAATATGGAAGAACCATATTGGGTTATGGCATATGGAAGAACCAGAAATAAAGATGTAAAAAAGCCTTGTGTCTCTTAATACACCTAGTAGTGAATATAAATATAATATAATGCAATTAAAATTTCTAAAAACAGACAAAGACATAGATTATCAGTACTCAAACTGACTTGTTTGCTGTCATGTCAGCTCATAAAAAAATAAAGGAGATAAATCAATGACAAATCTCCAAGTTTATATTTTGCAACTGTATCTTCTATGATTTAGAAGTTAATATCAGAGTCTGAATATATGACTATGTATTTTCAAATAAGACTTACCCAGCTGCTGCACATATTTCAGCAAATAGTAACAATCCTGCACAATACATATTGTCAGGTATTAACAAAACAGAATTTCCCATAGCCAAAGCAGGAACAATTCCCCAACAAGCCATTAATGGATTAACAAATTTATCCATCACTATAGCTACAACACCTATTATCACAAAAATTATATAAATCATTGTAATCATATAAATAAATAAATAAATAAATAATGACTTAATTTCTTACCAATTTGTTTTCTTTTCATTTCATCTGGCAGAGCAGCCCATCCTGCAAAATAGCGCAAGCTTTGAATCAAGCAAGGGATACCATGTTCTTTCACCTGATAAACTGGTTTTTCATATTCTATTGATTCTAAAATTGTCATTAGCTGTACACTGTCCTGAATTATTTTAGCTATGCTGAAATATCAATGTAAACCATAAATTAGATATCTTGAAAAAAAAAACAAGAAACTCATAAAATAAATTTTTGAATAACACAAGTCTAAACTTGATATATACATTATAACACAGTACAGTCAAACCTGTTTTTATGCGCTCTTTTTATTGTGCGATTTTTTATTTGTGCGATTTTTTTAATGCGAATTTTTAATTTGTGCGGTATAGTTGGCGGACTAGTCTCGTGCGATTCGTCATGTCTCACGTTGACTTATTATAGCTAAATAAACTTATTATAGCATAAATGCACTTATTATAGTAATATTATTGCATGAATATGCGAAAAATGAAATAATTTACTTTTTAAGTCAACAAAACACCACCTGGACAAAAATATGTAAAACAGACGATAGACCAGACGATGCAGTCAAGTGCTGACGTCTGTTGTCAATAAATTCTATTTCGTACGGTTTTGAGTTATTTTCTATGTGAGACTTTTTTTATGCGGTCCCTGTTGACCGCATAAAAAAATTATTTTTTTAATTGTGTTGCGAAAACTATTATTTACAGCCATTCGTAAAATTTCGTGAGATTTTTTTAATGCGTTTTTTTTAATGCGGTCCCTATCCCCCGCATAAAAACAGGTTTGACTGTATTCAAAAATATATACATTATAAATAATATAGCAAATAAGCTTTATTTATACGATTTTAAAATTAATAAATAAGATTTCAAAATAGAGGACAAATATTCTAAAGAAAGATCATCAACAAATCCACTCAATATTTTCCTAGTAGAATATCTTACATGTTTTAATACCAAAACTTATTAGAACATATCTATTTGTTGTTACCATGTGTTTGAGCCAATGTTTAGATTGAAAACCTTTACAAGTATATTTACCATCCAAAAATTCAATATAATGTCTTTAATAAAATAATATGCAGAAAAACCCTCAGTTACAGTTATGCCACAAACTGATAAAAAAGTTATGCTATTGAATGAAATAAACACAGGTTGAGAGTACATTTAATACTATATTGCATTTAAACTATTAGACAAAATACAGAGCATTTACAAGAACTGTACTCAAAAATGAATACAAATAATAATGATTTTTTCATGTCCCTCTAGAAAGGCCTTGAACCTAATTCAGGAGGCCTATCCCAAAGTGTGAGAACCACTTTAAGTTTCTTGAGAGAGTAAAGACTCATTTAAAATTATTGAAATTATGACATAACTTCTAAAAACATTCAATAAAGTTCTTACATCATACTACAAAAAAATTTCAAAGTAAAAAATTATTAAAGACTGTAAATTCCATTAAACTCAATACCACAAACATCTCAACACTTATTAATGAACTGCTTTGGTTTATATCACACAATGAAGTGTAGTATAATAAACACAAGGATTTTCTTTACATCCTTCTTTAAACTTCTTTTTTATTTGCAGAGATGAATTTTGAGCATTTGCCCCTCATCTGTCAGCTTTTTCATTTTTCGGTGTTACATATTTGGCGTAATGAATATAGATGTATGGCTTTCGCCT
Organism: Centruroides vittatus; assembly: GCF_030686945.1. Taxonomy (NCBI): domain Eukaryota; kingdom Metazoa; phylum Arthropoda; class Arachnida; order Scorpiones; family Buthidae; genus Centruroides; species Centruroides vittatus. Next base: position 166,952 of record NW_027121840.1, on the reverse strand, counting down.
GTAACTTTACTAGTTTTCTATTTTGAGAACTCAAATGTCAGCTGACATTTGCTTTCCCACTCAACCTCCAATAGCAACATTTTACTCTCATTCACATATGTTTTACTGATAATCTCATAAATTGCTTATTTAAGGCAACTGAAATAAAGTTTATTTAAGGAACCAAACTAAGGCTCTATTTTAAAAATTTAATTTCAAAGATGTATTCTAATTTAGTATGTGTAACTGTCATAATTTTCAAATTACTGTATTCTATTTTAAAACATGTATTGCAGAAGCTGAGGACGGCTTCAAGAAAGTCAAAAAACCTTTATAGAATAGATATTTTGGTTGCCTTATTAGAAGTGTATTCATAAGTGTTAATAAAGTTATTAACTGTAAAGTTTATAACTGTTTTATTAAATGTATAGTTAATAACAGTTATATAAACCATTTTATTAACTGTAAAGTTAATATTTTATTATTTAAACTTAATTAATATATGAAACTAATATGAAAATGAAAATATATAGATACTTGTTCAGATAATGAGCTCTGGTATATCCTGGAAGTTTACTCCATACAGAAAATGCTAAATGGGATGAGTTTATTGCATTTTCAACATCCTCTTCACATTGAATGATTACATTTACAGGAACTTTAACAGAAAGCTGTGGTATTTTTATAGTTTGTTGTTTATGTAGAACTTGTGACTTGCCATCAATAAAAAATCCAAGTGTATTTTTGTGACTTGAAAGCCAATCCTGTAGAAAAATAAAAAATAAACAAAATTCAGTTTTCATCATTATAGAGCCAATTACTGTATGCATATAATGATGCAGCACAGCAATGTATATATGTATATACAATGTAACAGTATTAATGAAGCATTATTAACCTCAAACGTAAGTATCCTATACATTATATCATAATTTCACTAATAAAAACATTGTAGAATGCCACATCATCATCAAAGTCAGTCAAATCAGCTTCAAGCAAAACCTTAATGCTGATCTAATGGTTGCCCTAAAGGTAATTTTCAACAATAGGAAATAACATCATATTGTTGAAGTATAGAGCTATTAATTTCTTCTGTTGAAGATCACTGAAAAATGGATCGCTTTTTTTTTCAAAGAAACACTTTTTCAGTAAATTCTTAAACATTTCTTAAATGGATAAGAATACTTCTTATTAAATCTTATGAAATACTTCATTAAATAAAAAAACAACTTCTAGAATGGACATTATTATTTGCTTAATTTTATACTAATAGAAAAATTAAGTAATTATTGAACACAATGGAATAAAAAACTAGGTAGATTTAATCTTTTATAATTAAATTTTGATCTTTTATTTTTTCCAGAATCTTTGAAATGGTATCATTTCTTTATGATTAACATTATGATCATTTTTATAGTCTTATTTTTATCAATTGGAACAGAAATTACTAGAACTAACAGATATTAATTTTAAAATAATAATAATAGCCTACTAATACTAACAGTAATAATTTTCATCAAAAACTATGAATTAAACCAAAATTTTCAATTTTTTTACTGAATAATAAATTAATTTGTTCAAATTTATGTATCAAATTTTGGTGATGCTTTTAATATATAACTTCCACAACAATAAATAATTAAAATGTATAAAATAAGATAATCAAACTTTGTACTAAATCACATTTGTATGATGAATTAATAAAAATAAGTAAATATATTTTTTATTATGTTGCCTGTATAATTTTTTTTCAATATCACAATGAAATAAAACACTGTTTTTGAATTTCACACTAACATAAATTCAATAATTTTGGAGAAACAGTTTGTAAAACACATGCAACACCTAAATTTTCTCACATTATTTACTGAATTTTGAAAGTAGAATAGTTATAATATTGAAACAAACATATACCATAAACATTTAAAATATTTTTACACTTATTAAATTCTTTCACATTTACAACTGATAAAAACTAATTGTCACTCAAAATCCTCCAATCCTTATTATAAAAATCTGAATATTCTATTCATTTGCCTATATTTTTTTTTAAATTATTCTGGTATATTATAATATTCTAACAACATTACTATATTAATAATTTTTATACATTTCACTAAAGAATATATTTCATATTTTCTTATAAATAAAAAATTGTTTGAATTTAAAAATAAATGAAATTTCTTAAAAACTATATGAATTTCTTTTCTAATACATACAGATCAAGTTTAAAAAATACATGTAAACAACAGTAAAGTTCAATTATGAGGAACTAAATTTTTATTAGGAAAACTTTTTTCATATTTATTCATTTAAAGACTTAATATTTGCTGAGAATATAAATTAAAAAGCATTACAAAATAGATTTTTCTTAAAATATATTGTGCTTGTAATTGCATTAACTAAACAGGATTTATTAAAGTTTTAAGAGAAAATATAGAAAAAATAAAGGCTCACACAATCTGTTTTGTTGTTTTTATTCATTTAACTTATTTACCTATGATATATGAAGTTACTTTTCAAGCACAATTTGTACAATACAGTATTATGATTCTACAATTTACATTAAAAAATCAAAAAGCTGTGTATATATATGAAATTTTGTTTCTTTGTCTTGTCAGTATAGGAAATAATAGATGATATGAGTTCTTTACAAACAGAGTTTTATGTAAGTTGTCTCAAGAATCCAGTTCTTTTCTTCGCGTAATCCTTTAATGTATTTATTGGTTTATATGATTTTGCTTTATATGTGGTTTTGTTTAAAAGAACCTTTATTGGTTAATGTTACCTATGGTTCCAAGATGACAGCTCGTCTGATTCCAGCAAGGAAACAGTGGAGACGCACGTTCTAACCTAACCTATTCTAATAATTTTGTTGGTAATAATTGTGGTAATTTATTAGGTTAGGTTAGGTTAGGTTAGAACGTGTGTCCCCACTGTTTCCCTTCTATTTGCTGGAATCAGAGATGAGCCGCCATCTTGGAACCATAGGTAACATTAACCCATTTGGTTAACAAATCCTGAATATACTTTTATAAAATATCTATCACCAAATTATATTCCTGTATTCAATGCAAATTGGTTATTTACAATTAATTATTCATCACATGCTGTATCGATAGCACGTGTATCGAAACGGTAACGCCCCCTAGTTTCGATTTTAAAATAATAATAAAAAAGAATCAAAAACCTTAACAATTTCATCCGAATCGGAGGCTGATGTATAATTCATCGTGTCAAATATATATCTTATATTATCTGGTTTCGATTCGCCTTTGTCGATTACAGTAGCGGCCATCCTCCCACCAGAGTCGGTAGATTAACTGGTCTTTCGACTACCTATCTTCGCTAGTAGCTAAAATCAACTAGAGACAAATGTTACCACCAGGGGCATTGCAATCACTACAAGAGCGCTAGATCGAATCGCAGTGAGGTCGAATATTTTTTTTTAATTGAAAGTTATATAACCTTCGAGTTCGATTTCATAATTTTCTATGAATTTTATTATAAGAATGAAAAGGCTTTTATTTAAACCCAAAACCAGGTTTATGGATAAATAAATGACACTTAATAAAACATTAAACACCTTCCATCGCTGAGAAATGTTTATTTAATAAAGATTGATATTCAGTTAAATAAATGACAAGGAACAAAACTGAAATAATAGTACAATTATTAAATTGTGCTATTATGCCAATTTATTATACGTTAAAAATTTATTATACATACAAACAAATTATATTACACATAATTATAATTATAATATATTATTATTTGCGCTATTAAAATTTACTTTAAGTGAGAAATTTTTCTGTTTTTTACTTTCAATTGATGAAATAAATGATTGATTAATCGTTCGCGTGAAAAAATGCAATCGACAGGTAACAAAAAAGTGCAAAAATCTGGAGGTCAAGTAGGACTTGTGACCAGCATTGTGGCATCCTATCATCAATGTAACAGAACACTGATTTAATATAATATCCATTATTGAAAAATAAACATTCATGTTTGGGTTTGTTAATTGTTCACATACTTTGCTTTCTGCCCAGTACATCAATTGGCAAAGCTTATAGCTTGGATATAACAAACCTCCTCGAGATTTGATGAATGTAAATGTCTTCTCTGGTGCAGCATCTTCAGGTTTTGCTGTTAATATATTTTTGCATTCATCACAACCAAGTGATGGCAGCAGATGACGAACAATGTAACCTCCTAAATAATGTAAAATAAACTTAAATGTTTCTGGTGCACAATAATCGTGATCTAATAATTCATTATCAGTAGGATCTCCACAGGGCAGGCTTGGATTACAAAGCAAATTTTGTAAATGTTCTTCCAATTGTTCTTGAACTTCCTTAAATGGTTTTTTATGACTCTGAAGAAGATTTTTTAAAGTAACAAGGGAAGATCCAGGATCAGTTTGAACTGATGCTCGTTTGGGAGGACGAACCAAACTGTACACAGTCATCAGTCTATACAGGTATAAGAACTGTACTGTTGTGGGATGAGAATTGCTTCCACTTCCTTGTCTTATCATTCCAAAGAAACGCTAATTGAAAAGAAAACATAAGTTAAGAGTTTAATACAAGATTATATAATCATTACACTAAGTCAGTTTTACCTCTAATGGGTCCTGATTAAAGTGAGCTGTCAAGATATAATATGAGTTTGGAAGCAATTGTTTAATGAGTGCTGAGATACTAGTTAGCGTCAAGCGTAGATTTTCTGCTGTCTGGTGGCTCAAAAATCCCTTTTGATCACTGCTTTCAATCTATAATCTGAATGTTTCCCATCTATTTAACCATTCTAGAGATTCTTCAATAACCTATTTTAAAAAAGTTGTTTATTAAAACATTTATAGTTTTTCCTAGTGAATCATTACTATTACCTTGAGATCATTTGAATCATGTCTGATTCCATCCTGTGGCAATCTGCGATTTAAAGCATCAAAAAGAGCATTGATGCGACGTATGAAACTTATTGTAACATCTGCATTCTTTAGGCTAGCAACCTCACACTGTTTATAAAACAGCATAGCATCAGCAAAAGTATTACTAAATATCTATAAAGAAATGAGATAAATAAAAGTATTCTTATCAAATCAGATTATATAAGTAAAAAAAAAAAAGTGTTACTTGAGCTGCCAGCAATACACTCATTCTCTGGAAGTTATTGGGATTAACATGTATTTCAGTTACTTTGGGACATGCCTTTAATCCCTTTGGTAATTTGGAATCTTCATCAACAACTGCTTTAAAATGCTGTAATTCAACCCTTCCTTCAGGAAACTAAAAGTAAAAATGAAGAATAATGCAATGGCTTATATTATAAATTAGGTGAAAACACTTTATTTTCTTAGTTTTACCTGAAAGTATCTACTTTTCAAAAGATTGTTTCGCATACATTTTAAAATATGTGGTACATCAATAATTGCCAGTACTTGTCTATCTGCAGCAGGATTTGTAAATGAGCATTGTACATTATTTGTGTCTGCACAAATTCCTAAAGCTTTTAAAGCTGCTTTGTTTGTGCTGGCACCATCACAAACTATTGCATTGACTATTATACCACACTGCTCTAAATGAATAATTGCTTGCAAAATAAGTTTTGCAACAGTAGAACCTGGGACAGAGCTTTTTGAACAGAATGTGCCAATACATTGTACCCAACTAGCAAAGTGAGGTCTGAACATAAACACTAGGCCATGATCACCTGCTGTAAATTCACTCTGTGGCAACACAGAATTATCACCACAATCAACAAGTCCAATCATTTCACCAGTAGCTTTTGAAAGTTCTATATGTTTTTGAAGTGTAATTTCATCAAAAATTAAAACTCCCTGGCATTCTGTTTGTGGAATAGTCTCCAATTTTGACTTTAAAATAACAAAAAGATCTTCATCAAATCCAAATTTGGCATTAATGCCTCTGATATATTGATGCAGTGTAGACTGACAAGGTAAAGGCAAGTAATCATTATTTCTCAAAAATTCATAGACAGATGGTGACCTAATTTTTAAAAGCAAACAGTCAAGTAACCAATTAATGTCATATCTCATACCCTTTTTGCTTTTTATATGGCATGCTTTCAGCATGTGCTCTATTACAAGTTTCTGTCTCGGTGGTAAGGAATCAAGTTTATCAGCTGACAACTGTTTTATTTTAAGTTCAGCATTTTCTTGATGAAGCTTGAGATTTTCTGTTTGAAGAGTTTTCAGTTTCTTCTTATAGATCATCTTTTGCTTTCTGCACCGATACAAATCCTCTTTGACTTTTAACAATTCAGACTGCAAAGCAGAGATTTTATTGACATATAACAGCTCAGGATGCTGTGTAGTTGCTGCTTCAGATGTGGAGGGTTCTTCTATTTCATTTTCTACAGTTGTTACTTGAGAGTGTGTATCATGCAAATCTAATGATTGATAAAAAAATATTAAAAAAATCAGACAATTAATCTTAAAGTAGTTATAAGAAAAGTTAGGCCACAGAGAGATAGCCCTCAGTGAATCACAGTGGGTCTCACAAACCCAGCTCAATCTTTAGTTAGCATTTTTTAAATATAAAATGTTCCTTAAAAATACTGAAAAAATTTATATTTTTCCAACTTTTCGGCCCGATCAACATGAGATTAGAACGTTTTTTTATTTGATTTTACTTAGACTAGATGTCTTAAGCTTCCAATCGAAAAATTTATATTAAAACACAGGGTCCGAGAGACCCACTGCAACTCAGGCAAGGGCAAAAAGTTACATGGCTCACTAAGGATTAAGATTACATAAAAAACATATAAATATTTACCTTTGGTATTGACTTTTCGGTATCTCTTCGTAGATGGTTCTTCATTTCTTGTGAGATATCGCGTTGATCGTTTTTGAGGTACAGACTTACTAATGTACTTAGGACAATTAGGGAAGTTTGATGGATATGCATCTGACGTTAATGCCCAGCGATCTCGTGGAATTTCTACTTTCTCTCCATTTATAACATGGGAGTAGGTTTTTAAAATAAATCTACTCGCAAAATGTACGTCACAAACATAACATTTACTTGTTAGCTTCTTGTCGTCTCGTGAAATGCATCGCATCCACTTCTCAATCTTATCGCTAGGAACACGGAAGAAATGTCTCTTCTCGTTCGATGACTTATATCCTGCCTTGCATCCTGGCACAAAGCACGTTGGCATTTTTATGTAGCTAAAAAAAACAATTATTATAGGTCGAAATCACTGAGTTCTGTATATCCAAAGCAAGAACAAGGCTCTTCTGCCAACAGTGGCGCCAACTAGCGGCAAAAATTGGCTCTAGCTAAGTTTGAACTATGAGTCGAAAGACCAGTTAATCTACCGACTCTGCTCCCACTAAACTCCAACAGCTTATCTACTCTGAGTCTGAACACGTGATCCCCTATCACGTGAACTCGTTTTATAAAGAATTTTCTCGGTAGATTAATAAAATTATAATTTCATAATTTTAAAAGTATTTTAAAAAATAATAATTTGATCCTTCCACAATACTGTATATTTTATTAATAAAATTAATGAGTTCAGTTCTGTTTTTCCCAATTTTTCGCCAACGTGCTAGAATACAGCGGTCTAGTGGCCACGACGGGTACTATCGACCGCCATTTTACTTTAAGTCAAACATTGCAGTCTGTATCATGTGTTTGGTCGGATTATCACTTTAAAATTTATTTTACTCATCGGTAAATATTTACATTAAGAGAATAGGCTATTTTTCTTCTTTTGTTTTAAAAAGGCGGCATATTTAATAGACATTTGCAAAGACAGAATTTTTTCAGGCGATCCGCATATAAAGTTGTATTAACAAAAAATCATAGGACTACTTACTGACTGTGCCTTTCGAGACTCCATTGCTTAAACTTAGTTCACGCTGAGCGAGATTCGCTGGCAAAAGCGAAAAACAGAACGAATAACACGTCAGTCGCGACGTCGTTTCCGGCGAATTTTACCATTTCGCGAATCGCTTCGATGTTCGGAACTGTCGAGCTTTTTCGCTACCAATCCTATTCCCGCTAGTTGTCAAATGATTCTTGTTTTCGAGACGGCTACGAAAACTTCCTCACAGAATAGAGTAGATGTTGAGCAAGTTTTAGAAGAAATGGAAGATGCTCCATTTTTTATATAAAAATGGAACCACGATATAAGGATATTCAATTGAAGAAACATCGGTGGAAGTTAATTGCGGAGCGCATTAATTTGAAAGGTGAGTAAAGTTTGCTTATTATAGGTCTACCTACAAGTACAAACTACCTGGTATAAAATGTACAATCAAATTTGACGCACATGCATTTGTATTTGTATATTATTTCTTATGTAAATAATCTTATTAATAACCTAAACCATTTATTTGGGTTTTAAACATATAAAATTTGCATAATGACTCAGTTCATATATAATGATACGAGAAAAATATCAATAACTTGATTATTAACATATACTGCATGTATAAAAATATATAAGCTATCCTAATACGTATCCATGTGCAGTTTTATACTTTAAACATTTGTGCGTCTTTATGATACACAGTATTCGCGTTTTCTCTATTATAATGCATACTTTCTTCTGACTTAATTAATTCAACTTGGTTCTTTTCGTTCGCTCCTCAGTTCCGTGTATTACGTTATCAATATAGAAGCGCGTGGTATCTCTCCATCGCTATGGTTTTGGTTTTCGTTAGTTTAATCTTATTTTAACTTTAAAAACACTGTATTTTTTAATATTTAACATTTGCTTAAGTACAATAAAAAATCATCAATTAATAAAATGATTTTATTATTTCTTCTCATAATACGATTTCATTACATTCCGCGATTGTCCAATGACAATGGTGGAATCGAAAAAGGAAGGTTGCTTGCAAAACTGATTTTTGCGTTCACCCTGAGTTTATTGTTTTTTGAATATTTTGCGTGTAAAAATTACTTGGATATTATTTTTCTAAAAATATCGCGGAAATAAGGTAGGTTGATACAGAAACTATTTATCGCACATGTACTGTATATGAGCTTCGAAAAAAAATAATAAATTTTATCAAACGATGAGATCAGCCAATTTTAGTTAAGACATTTTAATTCCTTATTTTATTGTCAATTTAATGTAGATCCATTTTACCAAGGAGCAATTTGAAGATAATACAGAGTGGATGGGAAGAGAAAGTTAAGACCTGATGCTGTCCCAACACTATTTGGAAATAGCAATCAAAATCAAGTATGGTGTCTGTTGCACAGTTTCTTGAAAATGAACCAAACTTGAAGTCAGGATATGCACAAGATAATGATCACAGTTTATTGAACATTTTGGATCCAAAAGAAAGACAAGCTGAACCTCAATACACACATTTTGATTACAACGTGACAAAGAGGCTAAAAAGTGCCATTGAAATGAATGGTAACAGATATGTTGTTCACGAGAATTCACTTTCTTATATTGCAGGTAGTTGTGTCCACTCTTTGATGAAATCTGTAGTGACTGCCAAACAGAAATGACAGGAGATGTAGATGATCTAACTAAAGCGGGACAAGATAGTTTTCTTTTGGAATATACATCATATGGGGGGGGGTTAATATATCCCAGCATAAAAGTATATGATATGTGAAGGCAGCAGATGCTGCCTATGCAGAAATTCAAATTGAATTACTCCAAGGAAAATATCATTCAGATAATGAATTTGTAAGTATTGTCCCGAAATACTGCAAGACAACGTTACCTTCATGTTGTGAGGTGATGAAAAAAATAATACATCATTTTGTTACCTAAGATCATACGAAACAGCAAAGAGCACTATTACAAAATCCAAAAAGTAAAATTTAATAATAATAGGTGGTTGTCTCTTTAATCCGAAAACATTCGGTAGACTAACTTACAGCTGAACAGGCTTAAAACTTTTTTATTGGTTCTTCATCAAATGCATTTCGGACCAGTTTTATGAGTCCTGGTCCCTCATCAGTGCTACAGGAAATCAAAGGTTTTTTATTAACATGGGTGACGCGAGTACGTACATAATAAGATTTACAAAAATTCTTTAAAAAACGTTTTAACTAAATACATTTTTTATACCTTTTTCGTATACTCTTTATTAACAATACATTGCTTACTGGTATCTGTTTTCATATTCGTTTTTTAATTCCTATTTTCCCTTGTATTTACAGTAGTACTATAATTATAAAGTTTTCTTATATAAAATCTTTTACAAAGATCTGTGTAACTAATATAGAGTTTTCTAAAATTAAATACGTACTTACTTAAATTACTTAAATTACTTAAATTACGTACTTAGCCCCAAGCACTTATTAAATATCTGGCAAACACAATATTACAAACACAGGTTTAATATAAAATACAAGAAGGAAACCGACCATAAACCGTTCCCTTATATATCTAAACATATTTATGAAAAATGCTCTAAATCCCTAAAAAATGAAAATATTGTTTTAGCCCCTTTGTTAACAAACAAAATATCGCAACAAATCTGTAATGTTAAAAAACCAAATAATAATAATATATGGGAAAAAACAGGAGTCGTTTATAAAATCAGCTGCAATTGTCAACACCCACAATATTACATAGGTGAAACTGGTCGTAAATTGGAATCACGGATCAATGAACATATGGCTGCCATCAGGTTGAAACATAACACCTCCCCTTGGTTTAACCACATAATAAACAATAGTTGCCAAATAGAAAAAAATAACACCAAAATTTTACATTCCGAGAAAAATATATATAAACGTAAGTTTAAAGAACACATAGAAATAAAAAAACATAGCAATAATAGTAACTTAGTGAATCTGTCAAATGGAATGCAAATCGACCAACAGTGGTATTATGTAATAGAGGGCGCAACAGACTAATAGTTTTATGTGTGGCACCCTACTGCAAAAACGTTCTAGTATTGTAAAAAGCGCAATGCTTTACGAACAACCTTAAGTGCATATTTATAGGACCAAAATTTGCTGTAAAATGTTTAAAGTACATCCGAAAAAATAGTAAGTACGTATTTAATTTTAGAGAACTCTATATTAGTTACACAGATCTTTGTAAAAGATTTTATATAAGAAAACTTTATAATTATAGTACTACTGTAAATACAAGGGAAAATAGGAATTAAAAAACGAATATGAAAACAGATACCAGTAAGCAATGTATTGTTAATAAAGAGTATACGAAAAAGGTATAAAAAATGTATTTAGTTAAAACGTTTTTTAAAGAATTTTTTAAATCTTATTATGTACGTACTCGCGTCACCCATGTTAATAAAAAACCTTTGATTTCCTGTAGCACTGATGAGGGACCAGGACTCATAAAACTGGTCCGAAATGCATTTGATGAAGAACCAATAAAAAAGTTTTAATCCTGTTCAGCTGTAAGTTAGTCTACCGAATGTTTTCGGATTAAAGAGACAACCACCTATTAAACATATATACAGCGACTAAACAAATTTAATAAAATTTAATACACAAAAAGTGCATCAAAATAAATGTTTTCTTCGCATCTGATTTTGTTTTTGTTTTCTTTTATTCTAACTGGTCACAAGAAACTCGTAGGGTTAAAAATATAACAACACAAAAATGAAATAATTACAATCACAATATGACAATATGGCTGTATTTAATAAATAAAAGAAACTGAAAGCAAAGACCTGGTGTTTCCCTTGACTCTTGAGACTCGAATTAGAATAGATCCCTGATTCAAATTAATTAATTAAAATTAATAAATATAACATAATTAATAATATTTATTATTAATATATAATATATATATATATAATATATATATTATAATTAATATTAATATTAATTATATATATATATATATATATATAATATATTATATTATATTTATTATTATTATTATTATTATTATGTTGGGTTAAGTGAGATATACTCGGTCAACACCGGTGGTTGTGTACTATGCCGGACCAAAGTCAAGGCATAGTAACCAAAACAGAAATTAAAGAAGTGTATCAGTGTGTGTGTCTGTATTCAGGAATTTTCTCACAATATGACATGTATTCAATATAGTGGCCTTCTGTAGTGTGATGTATGTGTTTCTATTCAATTCTAATGTGCCCAGGCTTTTGTGTAGTGTGTGTGGTATGACACCTGTAGAGGAGAGAACAACAGGTACAATAAGCACCCTATTCATCCTCCACAGATGCCTTATTTCCTGGGCGAGTTCTGTGTACTTGCTAATTTTTTCAGTACATGCGTTTTGTATATTGTGAGTGTTTGGAATGGATATGTCTATAATGTATGTGATTTTATTGTGTTTGTCAATGAGTGTGATGTCTGGTCTGTTGTGGTAAATTGTTTTATCTGTGATTATGGCTCTGTCGTAGTACATTTTGTGCGTGTCGTTTTCCAATACTGTCTGTGGAATGTATTTGTAGTATGGTTCGTGGATGTCTACTAATTTGTGTTTCTTTGCAAGCTCTTGGAGTATTATATTCGCTACTTGATTATGTCTGTGTAAATAATCTCTGTGCCAAGAGCTTGCAACCAAAAGTGATGTGTTGTATAGTTTCTGGCATGATATGACATTTTCTGCATGTGTCATTTGTGAGTGTTGCATCTTTGAGTATGTGTTTTCTGTAGTTTTTAGTATTTATGACCTGATCCTGTATGGCAATCATGAATCCTTCCGTCTCCCCAAAGAGACATCCCCGAGCTAACCAGCTGTTTGACGCAGTTTTGTCAACAAAATCCTGGGCCAGGTCGTAAGGATGCCTGCCATGGAGTGCCTTTTGAGCCCACGATTGCTTAATGGTGTCTATGCTTTTTATATGTTGTGTTGTGTCCATATGATGTGAATGTAAGTTTAATGGTGTGTTATTTGAGTCTGCTAGAGTTACTGCTTTATGTAATTGTGATGTTTCTTGTTTTTTGTAGAAAAACTCTCGCAGTGACTGTATTTGTTTGTAGTGAAGGTTAACTATGTCAATCAGGCCATGTTTGCCATCTTTACGTGGAAGGGTTAATCTTTCTGTGGCGGATTTAGGATGATGTTGTTTATGCTTAGTAAGTGTTGTTCTTGTTTTCCTTTGGAGTTGCTCAAGATCTGTGTGAGTCCAATGTATAACTCCAAAAGAATATGTGAGTACTGGGATGACATATGTGTTTATTGCTTTAACTGTGTGTTTTGCATTTAACTCTGTTCTGAGAATAGCATTTAACCTACTTTGGTATTCTTTAATTAATCTTTGTTTTATTTGTGTATGTTCTGTTAGTTTGGCCTGTTGGAATCCTAAATACTTATAGAACTCGCCCTCTTCCATGGATTCAATAACGTCTCCATTTCCAAGTGCAAAATCTTCTTTCTTCAGGATTCCTTTTTCTATGTGAACTGTTTTGCATTTATCTAGGCCAAATTCCATTTGTATGTCCTTGGTGTATGAATGTGTGATTTGTAGGAGTTGATGAAGTTGTTTTTGTGTGGATGCATAAAGTTTTATGTCATCCATGTACATGAGATGTGACAGTGTATACTGTGTTGTTTTTTCGTGTCTGATATTGTAGCCATATTGCGTGTTGTTTAACATGTTGGATAATGGATTCAGGGCTAGGCAGAACCAGAGAGGACTCAAGGAATCTCCTTGAAAAATTCCTCGCCTAATAAAAATTTGCTTTGTTTGTATGGAAGTGTTACTAACCCTGAGATGTAGTGTTGTTCTCCAGTGCTGCATAGTGTTTTGAAAGAATGCAATGAGTGATGGATGTATTTTGTACATATGTAGAATATGTAGCAGCCAACTGTGTGGAACACTGTCGAATGCTTTTCTGTAGTCTATATAAGCCATGTGTATGTTTCTGTGTTGTCTGTGTGCTTGCCGTAGAATGACTGAATCTATGAGTAACTGTTCTTTGCATCCCCTGTGGTTTCTACAACAACCTTTTTGTTGTCCCGTTAGAATGTCGTGTTCTTCAATATGTTTGTATTATTATTATCTTCAATATGTTTATTATTATTATTATTATTATTATTATTATTATTATTATTTATCACAAATTAATTCAAATTTTAAAAAAATTAAATACAGAACATGGCCGGCGTTATTCACATTTAATAAATATAAAATATAAATACGACTTTACAAAGTCGTATTTATATTTTATATTTATTAAAATTAATTTGTTATAAATACATTTTACATACGCCAAATTTGCTAAGTTACTATTGCTCTTGGTTTTCCAATTGATCTTGCGTTAACTTTTTTCCGCGTATAATTTTTTTTTTCGAACTAAATTATATGTGTTTTTAAATTTAGCTGTATTTTATAACTGTAGTTGCATTAATTTTTGACAAAGTTTATCATTTCGACCTTGCAAAATCTTAATACAATTGAATTTATGATTATTTTTTTGTCCGCTTTTATTGAACTTCTATGAGAGTCGTCTGCGTTTCTAAGGACCAACATGGCGGATGAGCATACCTGGTTATCTAGCACCTTAGTCCGAAGTGGGTTCGAACAAGAGTTTAGACCAGATATATTCGCGGAAGTAGTCGCTTATTACAGTTGTATGTTGTTTCGGACCAGAAATCGATGCCCGCGGTTGCGTTACACAGATGGTCGTTTAAAACAGGTAAGTTATACGAAGACTCTATGCATAAACTATTCCGTGCCAGAAATTTTTGCCGTTTTGGCAGGTGCCCGTCGAATGCAGGTGGTCGCCAAGCAGTTTTTACTGTATAGCATCTGAAAACACTCCAGATATTGCCCTGCCTTCATCCAAAGATGACTCAGCTCTCGGTTTCTCCAAGTATTTTAATCTCTCAGTTAATGGCAGAATTATGCTGAGAGTCAACTTATGGGTGCTAGGAGGTCTCGTCAATGGTTCACTAGGAGCTATACGCTACATTATATATGCTCCTAATGCTCTCCCTCCAGCTCTTCCTCTGTTTATTTTAGTGGAATTCGATAGCTATCGGGGACCTTTCATCTATGGTAATCTGTTTCCAATAATCCCCATAACACGCTCTTCGAACGATGGCAGTATATTGCGATCTCGTAGACAGTTTCCCCTTATCTTAGCATACTCGATGACTATACATAAATCTGTAAGTCCAAAGCCCATAGTGATAGACAGAATTTCATGATACGTTGGCATAGCAATTAATTAATGGTTTATTCTGACATTATATTTGTACCGTTAAATGATACAATAGAAATCAAATATATTGTTGAGAACAAATGATTCTTTCTCTCTTTTTCCCTCATAATCTAGAAAATGAAGGAGCGAGAACCTCGCTCCGACTACACGCTGATACAACGTTACTTAACAAGTTTATTTTACTTACAGAGGAAAACAGGATATCGCTGTTAGGGGAAAAGTACGTTATTCTTTATGGTATGTAAATCATAAAACGCACTAAAATTTTGATATTCTATCTTTATATTTTTCAACTAATTAGTAGATTATATTTATGTAATACATTAGTATACCTTTTTATATTTGTGAAGAGTTTTTACTCTTATTTAAAATCTTGGGTATACTATAGATTACTCCCTATAGAATTTCGTGTGTTTGGGTATATATCTGAACTCAGGGGACCGAGACGAGTTCAACGATACTCTACTTTTGGACCGGAGACGAAAAATAAAAAAGTTATCATACTTTTTTTCCGGCGATCGCGCGATGATAGGGAGTCGCGTCGCTCTCTCCGCTAAGTCGGCCTCGCTATCGCGATCGGGAATCGCGTCGCTTGCCGTTAAAATTGCCTTTAGTAGACTTTTCTCCCGTTTTTTACTTTGTTCAAGAACTACCGTGAATCGATCACTAGTTTAGCACATGGCGGCGTGTGGTGGCGCCCGTACGAGAGGTCAGTCGGGCCGCCATGTTCGCTGCCATAAGTAACATTAACGGAAATGGCGATCGCGCGATGATCAGAAGTCGCGTCGCTCTCTCCGCTCTCGTATCGCGTGTTTAACGCTCCGGGAGATGACCGCAGTCCGACGTCACGGTTTGCAGACTTTACCGCAAGATGGCAATACTAGCAACTACGGTGCCGTCTGCGTGAGAGCATTAAAAAAGTATGGTAACTTAAAAAGTGTAATAACTTTTATATTTTTCGTCTCCGGTCCAAAAATAGGGTACCGTTGAACTCGTCTCGGTCCCCTGAGTTCAAATATATAATCAAAGTTCTGAAATTCCATAGGGAGTAATCTATAGTACACCCAAAATCTTAAAATATCTAATAAAATTAAATGCATTAAGTTCATTATAATCGGATAATATTTAAAGAGAATCAAATATACATTAAATTAATCGGGTAGAAACTTTATATTTATATATTATGACACATAAAATAAATAAGAAATTAAATCTTATTTGCTTAAATCGAGAACAACAATGATCTCGTATTTAAGCTTACAATCATATACATCATGCAAATCACTTATACTGTGTATGAAACGACATAAAATGTTTTATTTATAACTTAACATTTTTTAATATTTGTTAATTTTTTGGAAATGCATTTTATCGTGTTAATATAAAATACTAGATTTTATATTATTATTAACAATGATTTATGCATTCTACAAATTCGTTATTAAGTTGCACGGTACTTCTTATTAATTCTATAGTTCCTATGCGAATATCTTTGAAAATATCGTTCGGAAATGATGGAATTACACAATGATCTAAAATAAGAACGTCTATGCTGTAGTTCTTCATCTCACGTAATGAAGTCATTAAAACTTTTTCATTATTGATATTTTGGCAACCTACGATGATGTCAGGAACATGCGGATTTCTAGTATGGTGCGAACTGCAAAAACACGGGTGAATATCTTCCATTCTGGGACATATGTGAATCCAACAGCTTGCAAAACATCCAAATACTAACAGGATTAAGAAAGATAAGCATAGCATTCTTTTAATCTGAAAATGAAAAAATAAGATTTTTAATTATGATAGTGAGATTAAATTATTACTTCACTTTTTAATTAAAAACAATTAATGAGTAAAAATCATATACATAAAAACAAACTGAAAGAGCATTATCTTGTGAAACAGAATAAACAAATTAATCAGATTTAACATATGATAGTAGCTGCGCTGTAATGGAAAATATACACTGTATACCCTCCATTATAGCGTCATTAACCCATATTATTTTCGTAAAATCATCGTATACTGGCTGCTTAAACTTTTGCACTACCAAAAATTATGTAAATTTAAAGAATAATTCTTGTTTTAAATAACCGAACCAATACTTTTATTTAATTATTATTGCCTTATTTCGATTCTTAATATTGTTCGATCATTTGTTATTTATAGTTAAAACTTATAGCCATTGTAACCCTGCTGAAGAGGGGCGTGACAGCCCGAAACACTGTTGTAAATGAAAGTATGTGTACAGGAGGATCAATAAAGAAAGTCTATTTTCTATAAGAACTTTTACTCAATTTTTCATAAACACTTAACACCAGTTTAACAGTCCTATTAATAATTAAGGTCTAAGTTGACAAATATATTAACAATACTTTTTTTCTTTACAAGCGATTATTCCCTCGTTGTCTTTTTTCCTACTACCAAATTTAAATGTTGAATAAACAATTAGTAAAAAAATTTTAACTATAAATTATAAAAGCTAGTAGTAGCAAATGTCACTTACGTTATTTTATATAAATCACTATTTCTATTAAATAATATGTGAAAATACATGTTAGTTCTAACATTCACAGCTAAATTAATAATAAAATACGATTTCCAACCTACATGATATAAGATTATATACAATGTTATGTAGAAAAGTACAGTAATACCTTGGACAATAATTCAAAATCATAACAAAATACAGACTTCATGCAAATCGCATTGTGATGTAGCGATTTGCATAAAGTTGCGATCGCTACATGGCACTTCAATCATATTGATATATCCTATCTAAAGTTAATTGTAGAGTATACAGATATAAATTTCTCCTATCCACTCTCTTATTATTATTATTTTAATCATTAAGATTATCAATTTTAATTTCTAATGTAATAACGTGAAGAAAAAATATTTGAAAAAATAAACTTACCCGTAAAAGGTACGTCATTTTTAAGTGCAATTAATTATATTGGTGAAACCAATTAAAGCTATCGAAAATTTCAACAATTTATAAATTGTGTTTATTTAGTTTATGTTGGTTAGCTCTTGTGACTCATTCCTTGCGTCATCTAGTGATGATTTTATATTAAATGTCGATATTTAAAATATAATAATAATAAAACTTAGCTATAAATTTTTTTCACTCCATGCCAATAGAAAAACCATCGATATACATTGTCCCGATGGGTTTATTAGAAAAACCGAAAACTTTAAAATAATAACAAATTGCATAATAAATTTATCTACAAAGAAAATACAATCTTTAATAAAAATAAATTTGAAATACTAAAATATTTTTGTATAATTTATCGAAGCTTTTATAAATTTGTAATTGACGCAATTGTCTTGTATCAAGCGAAATATTAAATGAAGAATAATTAGAATCGAAATATTTAAATCCTAAAAATGAAAGCGGATGCTTTTAACTACGGCATTCGCATAATACACTTACTAATGAAAGTCATTAATGCAGTTTCAGTCATGTGACTTCAATACAAATACTGAAATCAATCGTTTGCGTAATATTCTATTCAAAAATATTCTCTCTTTTAAAAAAAAAAAACCTGCATTTGGTTTATTTAACGAAATATTTTGCACTAAAACCACGAAATATAATCTTAATTTACACATAAAATTCTTCGTATTTTCATTATGACCTTCGATAGTTAAGAGTAGAACATGTATTCAGGTTACGCAAAACGTAGTTTGTGCTTTGTGTGTTTTCTACGACAAATTCTCCCGTCTTCAGATATATTTGGAATTAGCAGATAAGCCGGGCGTTGCTCGGGCAAAAAGTAACGATCGCGAAAATTAAGATTATTACATTATAGCCAATCTTACCCGTTTTCACAGAATGCAAGAATTAGGTCCCCTGTTTCCAAACTAATTAAAGAATTTTTTGATGGGTCTAAAAATATGTTCGATTTCCCGCAAAAACGCGAAAAACCGCATCTGCGCCTGTAAATCTTGCACGTCGCTTTTTCTTAACACTTCCATTGTTAAGGAATACACTTCTTTTATCTTCACGTGGTACCCTACTAAAACGCAGTTAATCCTTTCCCTCTCCCCGTGGGGGAATTTCGAAAAATCCCTTCTTAGCGTACTGTACGTTCTCGTGACGTACCCTAACTGTGTATCAAATTTCAACTTTCAACTCCTAACCGTTTGGGCTCTGCACTTACTATCATCAACCCATTTCGATTATATATTATATATAGATTAAAACCATGTATTGCAAATTGTAAGAAGTCTGGCGAAAAGTTGAAGTATCTGTCAAAGTTATATTCGTTGTATCAAACTGCTATAGAGGTATTTATGTGGACTAACATAATACTTTCTGCTCAAGAGATAACAGACAATTTGGTTTGTGTGGGATAGATACGAATGTTCCCTAGAAATCAAATAACTGTAAAATTTATTCTAATTATCTTTCTTATTTTCTAGCTTTCAATTTAGTTTGTTTAAAAGGAAAAGTACTTTATATTGCTAGAAATATGAAGAAGAAAAAATAGTAGCTAATATTCAAATCATGTTTATAGCTGGTTTTACAAATATATTTTTTCAATAATCATATTTATTACTGTAATTGATTTATTTCTGTATCCTGTGTTAAAACGAATAACTGATTCACAGTTTGAGCTCGCATTCTGTAATCTGAACATCACGTTAATGTGCATTTATGGAATTGGACAATTAGATTGTTGTATTCTATTTTTCGATGCATGGGGCGTCATGCTCTCGAAGAGATTCAAGTATTTATCTGATGTAGTCAATATACTCACAAAAGAAGAAAGTTTCCTCAAGACTAAAATCGAAACTTTGAATGAAACTCATTGAAATTTATGGACTATACAAGAAGCAAATGTAGTATATGAAGCATACTTTCCAGCTGCATATTGTTTTGTAATATATCAGACAAGTTTCTTATTCTGCGCAGTGTTTTTCTTCGAACTTGATACTTTTATGCGTTTTGCAATCTCTATTCTTTTCTCAG
The DNA here is from genome assembly GCF_030686945.1 of Centruroides vittatus. Classification (NCBI taxonomy): domain Eukaryota; kingdom Metazoa; phylum Arthropoda; class Arachnida; order Scorpiones; family Buthidae; genus Centruroides; species Centruroides vittatus. Next base: position 146,867 of record NW_027121840.1, on the reverse strand, counting down.
CCGTGATCGTTCGTGGTACGGTTGTGACTTTCCAACTATCTCGGTTTACATCTTTGGTGCGTTAAACTTAAACCTATCCTATCTTATTAAGTAAATAGCTTTAGACTCATTCATAAAAAATATACAATTGAAATTTTATAAATAAGATTTCAACAGTAATTATAAACAGTAAATTAATCAGTTATTCTAAGTTACAATTTTGTTAAAATGATAAACGATTGAAAATGTTTTTCATCGTAATTGCCTAATGAGTGCCCCATTTTGTTGAATGAAAACGAATGGTACCTTTTACATATATACCGTATTTACTCGCATATAAGACGAGGTTTTTATTCATTTTTTACTGCTTCAAAAACCTAGGTCGTCCTACACGCGCGAGCGAAGGATTTTTTTCGTTTTCGCAATAAATTCTGTGAACCGTGTATACTTCATGCTGTCATTATAGGTCTACAGTCTATTTACCTTAAGTTGGCACCTACTCTAAACAAATTAAGGCACACTTTCCGTTGTGTATTAGTTTAATCCTACGTCCATTAATTAAAAACCGCGTTGCATCTCATTCGTTCGCAGAAAATAGTTTCCAGTTATTTATAAAAACATTAATGAAATAAAGGTCACTTAGTAATTATAAATGTAGTTCTTTTATACTACAGTACTTAAATTGTTATTTATGATGAATATTAGCACATTCTGAACCATTAAAAATAAACTTTTTCTGGTCATACGCGTTATAATGTTTTGTTTTCCATTTATCACGTATTAACGCAAACATTGTTGTTTCGTTAATACGTGCATTTGATAATATTTTATTTGTGATTAAACGAAATAAAATTAGGATTGTATTAATAAATCTAATTTTCTTTATTTTGATCGCTAAAGTCATACCTCGTCCTATACCAGAGTAAATACGGGGTATAAGACGATTTGTTTGACATAATAAAATTTAAGTTAGTACAATTCATACAATATAATGTATTTGACTTAAATATCTTGAACTTCAAATTACATCATTTAAAAATTAAAAGATAGTAGCCCCTCGTTATATCGCGTTTGTCGAGAGACAAAGAAAAAGCGCGATATAACCGAGAAATAAAACTTCTGGGCTTAGCCTATATTAAACAGATTACATATGCTATAAAATCTATCTTCCATTCTTTCATCGGCAAATGTTTCTGATATAAAATAAGCTTACTTTTGCAATACTGAATTTTATTCGTGGTTATATCTTATTGACGTTCGATACCACCAAAGCCCATTTAGTATTATTGTTTATTTAACAATGGCATTTAAAGACAAACACTGTCCATATAAAAACAAATTATCAGTTGCGATTTTATTATACAAGTGCTATATTTCACAATAAATCGCTTATTAAAAATTCCTGTAATTTACATTTTTCAATAAAAATTATAAATATAGTAATCGAAAATGTAAAAAATAAATATTGACATCAAAACTTATAAAATTACAGAGAGTGAATTCTCTAAAAAGCAAAATAAAATTACTATTGTATAAAAATTATGGAACTTTCTATTCAAAAATAAAGAAATCTTTTCTTTACACATTACGCGGTGAATTAGAAATTTCACACCTTTAAGTGAATTGAGGCAATAAGCTCAATTTAAGCTCCGAATAAGCGTCTACTCTATTTCAATTTTAACGTTAAAGGCGACTTACCAGATTTACTTCTGCCACATTTGCATACAGTGGTCGTCTCATTAACACCTGCGCAATATTTTACGGGGGTGGAGGGCGGTTAGCGGATGGAGAGATCATGGCAGAGGATTTGAGAACCGTTTGCAACAAGTCGGAAAAGTTTCAATTAACTTTGTTTTTGTCGATATAATTTAAAACTTTTCGTGGTGAAATTTTCTTTTAAATACTTCTAACAATCGAATGGCTTTCTATGTTAAACAATTGAATTCTTAAAAACTGACTGCGGAATCTTTATCGGCTAACAGTGGAATATCGTATAATATCCGAAATAATTTATTGTGATTTTACAACTGGAAACATTTTTTTCTTCTTTGAATTTATACAAATATCCGCTAATTAATTAAAAAGCTTACTTCAAAATTGTTGAAGGGGTTTACGCAGTCGGTTACAATAGGGTGGGAGACGAACGTCACGTGTTCGAATACGTTACTTTCTACGTCAAAAATCGCCTTACTTTAAACTTTTATTAATTTACTAGCTGACCCGGCAAACGTTGTTTTGCCATATAAATTATTTCTAGGTAATTTCTAGCTGACCCGGCCACGCGTTGTTGTGGCTCAAAATGTATCTATTATAAATGTATAACACTTCCCCCGTGAGGGGAATCTCAAAAAATCCCTTCTTAGTGTACATTCTCTTGACGTACCCTATTAAAACGCAATCAAAAACGCATCTAAAATAATATAATAAAAGCCGAGTTCTTCACAGTAAGCCTTAATCCCGTCACTTTTCCCGCTGGGAAATATCGAAAAATCCCTTTTTAGTGTATATTCTGTTGACGTAACTTATTAAAACGCAATTAAAAACGCAAAAAACCGCATGTAAAATAGTATAATAGAAGCCGAGTTCTTCACGGTAATCCCGTCCATCTCCCCCCACTGGGGGGAATTCGACATGTATATTATATAAAAACACGTGCGTATTCGAATGCAACGTTGTGTCAAAATTTCAAAGGAATCGGTAGGAACAAACGAACGTTATATTTTATTTATATAGATAGAAGGAAAATGATCTGCTTCAGTCCATTCTCACAGAAAAGCAGAATGCCTCACAGAAAAACAAACTTAGGTCGTCGGAAGTTAGCGCCATCTGTTGGACATAAAAGCCTTAATCCATATATAAATATATTTTTGAAAGGGGGGAAATGGTGTAGGGGTATGAAAAATAGATAGTAGCCGATTCTCAGACCTACTGAGTATGCATATCAAATTTGGTAAAAATCGGTAAAGCCGTTTCGGAGGAGTAAGGTAACTAACATTGTGACACGAGAATTTTATATATAAGATTTAATCAATTTTGATTATATTTAATTGATCATTTTTGGTAATATGCTATACTGTAATGTGATTAAAACTTGTAAGTATTTTTATTATTTAGGATTGTGCATTTATATGTTTTTTTGCACTTTTTTTTTCGTAAACATACGATTAAATTGAAGAACCGAACGAAAATGATCACACGTACAGTGCATTTTATAGTTTTACTTGGAACAGATATAATCAATTATTTTATACATTTTTAAAGTATTTACTTTTATGAAATTTTTAACATCGTATCCTGCCTTATTTATGATGGCCACGATCGTCGATTTAACGTTTCTTTTCATTGAAAAGTTAATTAGAGAGTGTTTTAATGAAATTTTATTAATAGTATATATCTAATATTTATAAATACTAAAGTTTTATAACAATAATATTTATGATTTTATAATAAAAAAATAGGAATTACATTTTAAAAAAATATTTCTAAAAAGTTATTCGTGCAAATAAAGCGAATGTATCATTAAAAATCTAATTTTCAACACAATAATTTTTTATGCTCTTAGAAATACGAAGATTTGATTTGAGCTTCTATGAGATTTTTGATTTTGCTCTGTAGTAAAACATCTTTGGATTTTAGTGGGTATCTAAAGGTTAAACCTATCATTGAAATATCTTCATAATGAATAATTTCAAAATTTCTATATTGTGAACATAGCGAACGTATTAAAAATTAGCATTTAGAATTTTACAAGTTGTCATGAAAGTCTCATGACAATTCATTCTAGATATCTGCGTATCGTAATAAATTTAAATCAGAAAATTGTTTATGTTTAAGCTATAACCTTCATATTCTAGGGGAGGAAAAACATTTCCGTTTGCATAAGAAATGAATTTTTATTGCTACTCGCATACTCATATCCATTAAATACAATAGGGAAAGGTGGTGCAAGATGAGGACTTTAAGGTTTGAAAATTCATAAGATGGCAACCACTTTGATGAGAACGATCATTTTTATATTCTCAGCAACTATACCATTTGATAATATATAATACAAAATTTAATTTTTGAAAAACGTTTTTAAAAACAAAAAAAATTGATATTTTAAAATTACATGTAAATGCACCATCTTGCCCCACTCATGGGGTAATTTATGGGGATATTATTTTTATATACAAGAAGGGCAAATTAAAAAGGTTAAATTGTCGTTTTCTTTAATATTGACACAAGAACAGTGTGCCCATTTATCATAACGGCTACATTTAGCCCATCTGTAGATGCAGAGTATAACCCTCCACAATAGAGGCATTCTCTGTCACTTATCTTTTGTTTCTTGTTAGGTCTACCCTTGCTGATGCCTGTAACTTTTGATTTTACGGAATTTCTTTCAGTAAACAAAGACCGTTTTCCTGGGAGTGCCGAAACTGCTGTTTCTTGTTTTTGTTGTTTCATCAGCTGCTGCTTGTACGGTGTATCTGTTAGGATTTCTGTTTTCTCTCTCCTTCTGTATTTTCGATTTTCTTTCTTGGTTCCAACATGTGGAATTGGCATTATTTCTACGAGTGAGACTTGAGTAAAAACTGAATGAGTAGGCCTACTTGTAGTAGTGTAATCAGTGACTGTTTCTGCACCCAGATTAGGCATACTTCCGTTTTCATGGTTTTTGTTGTTCTAAAACGAGCATCCTGATGTGTCCTGCTGCTGAAAGGGCCTGTTTGTCGTTCCTGCAACAAGAAAGTCTGCCTCCGAAAATACTTCTGGATTCATTGGCCATATTCATGGTCAACCTGGAGCAAGACGGGTACCCCATCTTTCTCCCGCTAACTTGCTCCAACGTGCACTTTCCATACTGACTGCAAACACAGGTAAACTTCATTTCAAAACTAAACAATTACAGTCTTAAAGGTTACTTCGAATACCATAATATCTTCATCTAAAAGGTAATATAAAAGTTTACAATGATGCTTTCTTTGTAGAAACTTTGTAGGAGGCATAAAATTAGACGAAGTATGGCTGAAACATGAAAATCGTCTTACTTCCAAACAAAGAGAGCGATTCAAACGTTCTGTCGTTCCATAATCCCTTTCGAGGTTGACATTTAGTTTCCTCAAATAACAGCGAGATGAAAGCACGTTAACCACGGAAAAGCAGACGTCCCCGTCTTACCCCATGGCCCCAATTTGCACTACCTTCCCCTATATATATCTATATATATAATCGAGACGAGTTGATAATAATAATAATAATCAGCGCAGAGCCCAAACGGTTAAGAGTTGAAAGTTGAAATTTGGTACATAGTTAGGTTACGTCACGAGAACGCACACTACGAAGGGATTTTTCGAAATTCCTCCCCACGGGGAGAGGGACAGGATTAAGGCTTAACAATTCCATCAACAATGAAAGTGTTACGTAACAATAAAAGTGTTAAGAGAAAGCGACGTGCAAGACGCAGATGGAGAAAAAACGGGCGCTGGAGAAAAAGAAAGAAATAGAGTAATATGTTAGAGCATATTCGATTTTCAAATTTAAACAGATTAGTTCGGTTTTTCTCGACTTTTCTTCTTTAGAACATTCGATGAAAATCGAACGATATAATCAGAACAGGTCGTGAAAATCGAACAATATTAGAACATTCGATTTTCAAATTCGATCTTTCTTTAGAAATACTTAGTTTCAGTGGCGTGCCGTCATTGGAAGCGATGGAAGCGCCGATTCCACCTTTCAATGACTTTCCTTTGAATTTTATAAAATATAAATTTTCATATTTTAACGTACTTTGAATTAATTAAAATTAATATTTTATTATAACTGCATTATGTATCTTTTACAAATTTCTATACTACATGTGAAAAAAACGATAAGATTGCTATTGTATATTCGAATAATTCGGTGGCAGAAGGAATGTCGAAACCGGGTCAGTCTCCAATCAGCCAGATTATATAGGCATTAGCACATGCGGTTTACAGTGCACCAACCTCACCCGGTTTAGCTGGTAGAAGCGACACACGCGTAAAGAGTACGCGACTTTATATCCTGGAGCGGTTGTGTGGCTGTTAGCCGCCTGCTAGATATTCGGCCACCCTCGCCCGATTATGTGAATCATGAGCAGACTAGATCAACGGCGGGCAACCCGCAGGCCAGCTACGGCTGGCGAAAAGTTTCTATCCGGCCCGCGAGATCTTTAATAGATTATTAAATTGGAAAAATAACTAATTAAGGCCGCGACTCCACTAGCCGTAAAAGGGCCGTAAAACCCCTCACCATAAAAGCTTTTAATCACGTGACCATGATATTTTACGCCTGAGCAGGTCGTAAAAGCTTTTACGGTGAGGGGTTTTACGGCCCTTTTACGGCTAGTGGAGTCGCGGCCTAATAGTTATTTTTCCAATTCTTTGTAATTTTCGAAAACGATAAGAGAAATAAATGTAGTAATTAACTTTTTATTTATTTATTTCATATTTGCAGACTAAAAAAATTACGAGTCACAAGAAGGCGTCAATTAACTACTACGGCGCTGAAAAAAACGTAAAATTTATTCTGGCCCATGTTATAAAAAGGGTTGCCCACCCTAGACTAAATTTATAACAACCCAACCGATAGGAGTTTACTGGCACGTTTTTATGATAGTTCTGTATAGTTAACAGAAGTTTAAAAAAACTCCATTAAAATATATGCTATATTTATTCTGCGTTTATTCCGCTCTCCCATCTTATATTACTTACGGATTTCAATGTTAAACCGGTGATATTACGATTTAGTATGTCCCATCTGTAAGGGGGTGCAGAAAAAACGTGTACAATTCTAGTACAGTGTTAAAAATTAACTGTTACTTTGGCAGCATCATTTACAACCAAATTTAATGAATGAGACGTACAGTACATACAATGGTACAAAAAAAGCTCTAGAATTTATTTTCCTTAAATTTACGATTTATATATCCGTTGTCATAAAAATTTGTCTTTCCACTGTTTTCCCAAGACTACAGATATTCAGGTAGAAAGTAACTGGTTTCGACTTATTTCTACTTAAGAAGTGACTAAATAATTAAGAGATTAGGGAATGGGGACATAAATAAAACCCTGTTGAAAGAGCCAGAATTTTACTTCAACCAAAGCTTAACAGAACCAATCACTCGCTCAGTACAGTGGGAAACTGATTTCCGTGTACACCTGGTATTAAAACGAATTAGTTAGAAAACGAATGACTATTAAGTTTAACATAGTTAGATTTTTACAGCTACGGTGAGAAACGTTTAAAATTTACAACAGCCCTGTGGCGTCCTTTGAGATATACTAGTGATGCGACAAAAGAGGCATTTGACATTGACCGGTATCGGCACCCTCGGGATTTGGCACGCACACACTCACTACACACCTACCTGGACAGTCACTAGTTCCATCCATTAGCTACTCGTATCAAGATATTTGACTAAGTGGATTGTTTTAAGATTTAAAAAGTAAAGAATATTTTATGTTATTTTTATGTACGTTTCTTTACAAAGCTATATTTTAATTATAATTTTCTTTAAAAGTATATTAATACAATCGAACAATACATTGTACCAGGTATGTATATCCACTCGCACATTTTATTTTACCGAGTAAGTTTTTATAATTTATTTTTAATTTTAGCCCTTATATCGTGGCTAGCGATTCAGAATGTAATTGTGATATTAAAAATACATTTAGAGAAGTCTACAGTTTTTACTGGCTTATCGAACAAATGAATACGAATGGACCCTAGACCAGTGATTCTTAACAGGGGGCCGCGGCCCCTGGGGGTCCATAAGAAGTTTGCCGGGGGCCGCCAAATTATGCAAAATTTCCTTCAGAATATAATAAAAAGAAAATTGATGTATAATCCGAATATCGTATTGAAAAGTGAAATAAGAAAGATAAAGTTTTCCTATTTAGTTTTTATTTATTTATTTTGTTATTTCTTCCTACATATAACTTTGTTAGTACAGAAGAAATAAATGCAAATATGCTACTTACACCGCAGTATTTACTTCTTTTATTCCAAAGCAATTCTAAGAAACTATTAATGCTTGGAATTTTAGAAATAATTAAGAAAAATAGTAGGCTTTGAAAATTTAAATATTTTTGCAAAAGATATGCAAAATCCTTACGACAAGTGGGCGTTTTAGTTTTAGTTTAGTTTTAGCATCGACATTGGATCGATTTATCGACATGTTTCTTATTTTTTTTTCTGTTAAAAATTAATGAGTTTTCATGTTTAATTGTGAAGTTTGAATGTTATTTAAATAGATAATGAAATAATAAAGTTATGATTTACATTTATTATATAAAAAATAAAGCAATAATAAAAAATCAATTTATTATAGATAAATTATCAAATTATCAAATATAAACTATTATTAAAAAATGGGGGCCACAAAAAAATTATGAAATATTTGGTGGGCCGCGAGTATAAAAAGGTGTTTTTTTTTTTTTTTTGTAACTCTTTCCGCCCAGTGGGCACTAAGAGGGCCTCTTATAGCATGCCCATTATGGGTTCGGCCAGGCCCACAATGGGGCGGCCGGGTGGTGAGGGACGGGGACCGACATATCCGGACGGACCACCCCCCGAAAAATTCCTGGGGATTTTTCGACCCGTCTGGATTCGATCCCGGGTCCCCAGGGCGGCAGGCTGCTAACCTTGACCGCTCGGCCATCCGGCCACCGTATAAAAAGGTTAAGAACCACTGCCCTAGACCATCACTGACGCGCAATTAACTGATTGCCCTTGGAAGTCGGCTTCTTACAGAAACACAGTTTCCCTGTCATCAAATGTCACGGCACGCCACTGCTTAGTTTGTTGATGAAATTACTCTCTTTCTTTTGTGACTATAACGTAATAATCTTAATCTTTGCTATCGTTACTTTTACCCGAGCAACGCTGGGCCTACCTGCTAGTATATATATATTTAGAAGGTATTTAGGTATTTAGTTTAGAGATTTGGACACGTGACGCTAATATATTCTGTATATTAACGTCACGCATAAGTTGGCCGTAGTAAAAGAATCTCTTTGCGAACGTGAACCTTAATTCCCTATTGAACGCAAAGCTTACTGAAATATAGGGCAGATATATTAAATATATTGTGATATGAAAGACTCGAGATAATAATTTAAATGATATTTAAGTAATGTTTTTATATCCCATTGTTCCTTTCTACTAAAGCATTAAACTTGTTAAGCATCTCAGTTTTCACTTGGAACATACGTTAATGTAATTAAAAAAAAAAATGATTGATATTTTAGTTACTAAAATATTTAAATCTGAATATTTTACTAATTGAAACATCGCGTCATTTGTTTTCTTAAAAAGATTTTGTCAAAGTATGTTCGAAGCAAATGTCGAGCAAACATAAAAGTAAACGTATCAAGCAAAATTTATTTGATTTGCATTTAGGATCATATATATATATACAGTAGAGCATCGTTATCCGACCCCCCGATTAACAACCGACTTATCGGTTAACCGACCGCGTTCTAGTCGGCAAATTCAAATGTGCGCTAGTGATGTGGCGCTACAATATTTGGTTGTCTTGGCAACTTTAATATTATTTTTGTTAAATTTTGCATCTTTTAGCTGGCAGCACTGGCTCGACCATGAAAGGGAGCCTAGTATTTAAACCAGGCCTAATACGCTATACTAATAATGTATTTTTCCATACTTTTCGGTTATCCGACTAACTCCAGTCCCCAATTAAGTCGGATAATCGATGCTCTACTGTATCTACATATATAATCGAGACGAGTTGATAATAATAATAATAATAATAATAATAATCAGTGCAGAGCCCAAACGATTAGGAGTTGAAAGTTGAAATTTGGTACACAGTTAGGATATGTCACGAGAACGCACACTAAAAAGGGATTTTTTGAAATTCCTCCCCACGGGGGAGAGGGACAGGATTAAGTCTTAACACTTCAATCAACGATGGAAGTGTTACGTAACAACGGAAGTGTTAAGAGAAAGCCACGTGCAAGACGCAGATGCAATTTTTATTTTCGTTTTTGCGGAAAATCGAACATATTTTTAGACCTATCTAAAAATTCTGTAATTAGTCTGGAAACAGGGAGGACCCAATTCTTGCATTCTGTGAAAACGGGTAATGTTGACTATAACGTAATAATCTTAATATACGCTAAAACGGTTAGGAGTTGAAAGTTGAAATTTGGTACACAGTTAGGGTACCAGATTTAAGTACCAAAGTGTTAAGTAACAATGGAGAACGAGAGAAAGCGACGTGCAAGATTTACGGGCGCTTGAAAAAAAAGAAAAAAGAAAAAGAGAAATATGTTGGAACATGTTCGATTTTCAAATTTAAACAGATTAGTTCGGTTTCTCTCGACCTTTCTTCTTTATGATATTCGATGAAAATCGAAGGATATAATCAGAACACGTCGTGAAAATCGAACAATATTAGAACATTCGATTTTCAAATTCGACCTTTCTTTAGAAATACTTAGTTCGTTGATGAAATTACTCTTTTTTTGTGACTATAACGTAATAATCTTAATCTTCGCTATCGTTACTTTTGCCCGAGCAACGCCGGGCCTACCTGCTAGTATATATATATTTTATCAATTTCGATATTATATATAACAACCATGCAACTGTTGTTTATGACATTAATTTTAATTTTTCAAGTTGTATGAAAAGTTTGTCGAAATCGATAAATTGTGTTCCGCTGATCTACCGTTAGAAATAAAACTGAAGGTAATTCAAATTAATTTCAACTTTTTCAATTGGTATATCAATTTAAGGTAATTAAAAATAATTTCATTTCTTTAAAAAAAGATGCTGAATTTTATGAAAAGATTTGGTAAAACTCCATTTGGTTCAACGTCGGTGGGTTCTTTTATATTACAAAGAACTTCTTCATTCGATACATTCTGTTATACTTTATTTAACTTGTAGAAATATGATTTATAACTGCATGTACTGTACACAAACCAATTCGTATTCGTAAAAGTCGTGTTAAATACAAAAATTTTTTTAGGTATATATAATGATTTTTGAATATTCTGTTACAGGTTGCCATATATATTTAGCGCTGTCTGTCTTTGTAGTTTTAGTAGCCCAAAAACCAACTTGTAAAATTAAGATTGAAGATCTAATATAATAAACTGTCTTGCCTTATTCAATGACTGACTCACAGATGTCAATGTTTGAATATAAACAGACTTATTACAGAAAAATGAAGTATTGCGTTCGAAGAAGGACGTCGAGTGTGGGTGGACTTGTGAGAAAAATCCGAAATATCAAAAAAGTCAAATATTTTACACCTTATAAAACGTCAAGATTCGATCCACGACTCTCTCATATGATGTTGTCATCTATCAATACCTGTATTATATTTTATGTTATTATTTTTGTATTAATTTCTTTTGCACTATTTTACATATAAACTGCATCTTAATTTGTTTCGTCATAGATTATTTTTTTACTGTACTTTTAAAATATTATTTACGGATTGCTTAATTAATATACATATAGAAATCGTAGTATGTAAAATATATATATATATATTGCTCAGCGCTTCCCAAACTTTTTGCGCTCTCGCGAACCAATATATGTGTCTGTAATGGTTCTGAGAATCAAATGTTTATAATATAACATTTTTAATTAAAAAACCTGGTAAACTGGAGTGACTGTATATTATATAACGAAATAGAATTATGCATTATTGGTGATAACTTTTACAGATTGAAATTGAGATTGTAATATTGAGTACATTTCTATTAAGAGCTGTTCGGTCCAATTTCGATTTATAACAAATGATTTACTTCAATTTTAGTTTTACTTTCCTGGCTGTTATATATAACACAGAAAGTATGGAGATCGGTCAAAAAGTAACCCCCAAGATTATTTTACATTTTTGGATTCAAGGATCCTTGGAACGTTGAGAAGTACAAAAAAAAAAAAAAAAAAAAAAAAACAATTCAGGGGATTCGTCTGTATCTTGACTTGTAGTAACTAGTTGGGCATGAGCTTCTAGGCTATATCGTCCCATGGTAAAGTGTGACATAATTGTCATGTTGTATGCATTTATGATGGTCGTTACGCTAGGAATAATGCCTTCCGGGAGGTCTTTTTAGAGGTAACTGGCCCCTATTCAGGCGTTACAGACATGGAGAAAAGCCGGAAAAATCCACCCAAACCCGTAACCGAACTCCCAATGCTTAGAGAACGGAACCGCTTCGCCCAGGATTCATCTGTATAGAGGGATATTTGTGTGTGGGGAAACACGATTTTGTTCATCGTATATTAAGCGTAATAACCCCTGTGCTTTTTGTCGAAAATTTCTGAAATTTTGTAAGGAGGTTTGTGTGTTTTGCTGTTAGATTTTAGTGATTAAAGGTCGAGGGGTGGAGAGATAATGGGATCGTGTATATCTCCAGTACAGTCGGACTTAATGACGAGTTTATTCATTAACATTTACAATTTCTTATAAAAATCCATCTTTATCCTCAAAAATTAAGCTTTTTCCTATTTTATAATAGTTAAAACTATAAAAAGATTTTTAAATAGAATATCATAACAGATGGCGACATATGCAACTTTAAACGTTGACCGGAAAGTTAAGCAACTCGTTGCTGGATTTTTTTATTATTGAAATTTAACTGTTAAAAACGAAAGACAAACGATTGTATATATAACAGATTGTTTCAAAATTATTCAGGAGTCTATTTTGCTTTGAAAAATATTACGAGATTTTTTATAAACTTAAGCAACTATTTATCATCTACTTAAGCAACTATCAGCTATTATTAAACTTTTTTGTTCGTACTGTGCTGTAAAACATGTAATATTTTTTGGCACAACCCACATACAAAATTAAAAACATATTATTATATTTTAAATTATGAATAGTTGTGTACTGTACAACAGTGGCGTGCCGTGACATTTGATGATAGGGAAGCTGTGTTTCTGTAAGAAACCGACTTTCAGGGGCAATCAGTTAATTGCGCGTCAGTGATGGTCTAGGGTCCATTCGTACGTGCGAATGACAAAAATAAACAATTTATGTACTTTAATTCTAAAATACAAATAATACATACATAATACAATTATAGAAAAACTTGTTTCTTTTTTTATTTTCTATAAATTAACTCTATTCGGCGATGTTTTCCCGCAAAGTCGTTAATTACTTTATCATAAAAGTCACTCGTCGTTGATTCCATCAACGTATTTAAAAGTTCTTTTTCTATAGAAAGCAACGCTAGTGACGACAATCTTTCCTCCGACTGAGTGTTCCTGGCGAATGTATGAATTCGCTTCATTGTTGAAAAACTACGCTCAACAGACGCACTGGTAGATGGTATTGTAAAAATTAATGATATTAAACCATATAATTCTATTAGTACGTCTTTGTTTAGGTCATCATTAATTATAATATTTTTTATGTCTAAGAGTGACTTGCCAATATAGTCCGGACACGAATATAAATATTGCAATTCACTACGTAATTTACATAAATTAAAAAATTCTCCATAAAATTTACGTAAAGCATTAAAACTCTCTTCGGGAAATTGTTTTTCATAATATTTAAAATTATTAAAATCTAAAAGTGATAAAAATTCTAGAGATTTTATGTCGGCAAATCTGTCAATACAATTTTGTATCAATGTATCCATTATTTCATAAAACAGACGTCTATATAAATCCTTTTTAGACTCAATATCAGTATGTCTCATTCCTCTTTTTGGTTGAATTTCTAAAAAAGTTTCATCTTTTTTCAAAGCGTCCCAAATCAAATCAAAATCATTTCTTTTCTGTCGTAAAAAATCAATAAAGTGATTTATTCTAGTAATACAATATGCTATATTAAAATTTTTTTTTGTAATATATCAAAAAGGATATCTGAATGTGCAAATATTTGATGAAAAACTAGTAATAAAAAGTGAAAATCAAAATCTATTAAATAATGGTATAATCCTCTTGCGGCAATTGTAGTATCAGAATCCCATTGTTCTGGACTTTCAACCATATTCAACAACAAAAGTTTTAATTCTTCTTTATACTCCATAACGCAGTTTACAATCCTGCTATTGTAATTCCATCTAATAGGTGTGGCTGAAGGAAAACGCTTATTGACTTCTAGGTCTAAGGCGTGAGATCTTTTAGAAGATTTAGAAAAAAATGAAGAAAATCCTGTCATAGTTTGAAAAAATATTTTACATTCTTTTATATATCCAACAGATTGAGAGAAAACTAGGTTCAATCTGTGAGCATAACAGTGTACGAAAATAGCATGTTTGGATATTTCTTTAATTTTAGCTCGGACACCATTATGTTGTCCGGCCATTACGGCAGCACCGTCGTATGTTTGTGCCACTAATTTTTTAGTGCATTGAAATTCGTCTAAGTAACTCTTAATGTGAGTGAATAACGAATTTGCGTCTCTGTTCTCACTCACATCAGTAAAGCCCACAAATCTTTCTTCGACGTTACCGTTTTCTTTCACGTAACGAAATACAGTCGACATCTGGGCTCTGTGGCTAATGTCCGTTGTTTCATCTACAATTATAGCAACAAATTTTGCGTTTTCAATTTCTTTTTTAATTTCTTGCAATAAAACGTTTCCTAACGAATTAACGAGCTCATTTTGAATTTCGTTCGATAAGCCAGTAAAAACTGTAGACTTCTCTAAATGCATTTTTAATTGATTATCTGACGTACTTAATAAAGAAACGAGTTCAATATAATTACCTCTGTTATTAGATTCAATACATTCCCTATGCCCTCTAAATGCCAATTCTTGCTTTGCTAAAAAGCATGTAATATCTATTAATTTAGATACAATATATCTATTAGCCAGTGGCGTGCCGTGACATTTGATGATAGGGAAGCTGTGTTTCTGTAAGAAGCCGACTTTCAGGGGCAATCAATTAATTGCGCGTCAGGGCCCGTTCGTATTCGTTTGTTCGATAAGCCAGTAAAAACCGTATACTTCTTTAAATGTATTTTTAATAGATTATCTGACGTACTTAATAAAGTTCAATATAATTACCTCCGTTATTAGATTCAATAAATTTCCTACGCCCTCTAAATGCCAATTCTCGCTTTGAGAAAAAACATATAACATCTATTAATTTAGATATATCTATTAATCGTAATTATCTTGTTATAATTTTCAATATTTATTTTATATTGTCTACCAATGTTAAATTCTATTCCTCTTTGATTTCCAAATTGCTTCAATTTTACGAAAGAATCGTCATTCGTCATAAATTTTATCGTCAAAATGTCGAAATTTTTTGTTGACGTATTTATATTTAATTTAGGCATTGGTCTTTCTTTTTAAATAATGTTCTCTTTTTCATTATATGGTCTTGAGCCAAAACTTTTTTAAAATAAATTTTTGAATCACTAGCCACGATATAAGGGCTAAAATTAAAATTATCAGGAAAACTTACTTGGTAAAACAAAATGTGTGACGAATATAGATACCTAGTACAAAAAATTCTTCAATTATATGAATATACTTTTAGTGAAACTTATAATTAAATATAACTTTGTGAAGAAACGTACATAAAAATAACAAAATATTCTTTACTTTTTAAATCTTAAAACAATCCACTTAGTGAAATACTGTAGCTCCCTACGAGTGGCTAATAAATGGAATCAGAGACGGTCCAGGTAGGTGTGTCCGTGCCAAATCCCGAGGGTGCCGATACCGGTCAATGTCAAATGCCTCTTTTGTCGCGTCACTAGTATATATCAAAGGACGCGACGGGGTTGTTGTAGATTTTAAACGTTTCTCACCATAGCTGTAAAAATCTAAATATGTTAAACTTAACAGATTGTCCGTCGTTCGTTTTCTGACTAATTGGTTTTAGGATCGAGTGTTCACGGAAATTTCCAAAATTTACAACTTTTCGGTCAATCTCATTGAACTGGAGAAATTTCTGTCTTTATTACATCTAATATTACGAAGAGATCAGATCCCACTGTACTCGGCAAGAGATTGGTTTGGTTGAGCTTCTGTTTAAGTAAAATTTCGGCTCTTTCATCGGGGTTTTATTTATGTTTCTAATTCCCTAATCGCTTAATTATTTAACTACTTCTTAAATAGAAATAAGTCGAAACCGGTTACTTTGTACTCGAATATCTGTAGTCTTGGGAAAGAAGTGGAAAGAAATTTTTATGACAACCCATACATAAATCGTAAATTTAAGGAAAATAAATTCTAGAGCTTTTTTTGTACCATTGTACGTCTCATTCATTAAATTTGGTTGTAAATGATGCAACCAAAGTAACAGTTAATTTTTTATCACTGTACTAGAATTGCACACGTTTTTTCTGCATCCCCTTACAGATGGGACATACTAAATCGTAATATCACCGGTTTAACATTGAAATCCGTAAGTAATATAAGATCGGAGAGCAGAATAAACGCGGAATAAATGTATCAAATATTTTAATGGATTTTTTTAAAACTCCTGTCAACTATACAGAACTATCATAAAAACATGCCAGTAAACTTCTATCGGTTGGGTTAAGTTATAAATCTAGTCTACGGTGGGCAACCTTTTTTATAACGTGGGCCAGAATAAATTTTACGTTTTTTTTTTTCCGCGGGCCGTAGTAGTTAGGCCGCGACTCCACTAGCCGTAAAAGGGCCGTAAAACCCCTCACCATAAAAGCTTTTAATCACGTGACCATGATATTTTACGCCTGAGCAGGTCGTAAAACCAACGTAAAAGCGAGTTGAACACTGCTCAACTCGCTTTTACGTTGGTTTTACGACCTGCTCGGGCGTAAAAGCTTTTACGGTGAGGGGTTTTACGGCCCTTTTACGGCTAGTGGAGTTGCGGCCTTAATTGACTCTTTCTTGTGACTCGTAATTTTTTTAGTCTGCAAATATGAAATAAATAAATAAAAAGTTAATTACTCCATTTATTTCTCTTATCGTTTTCGAAAATTACAAAGAATTGGGAAAATAACTATTAATTAGTTATTTTTCCAATTTAATAATCTATTAAAGATCTCGCGGGCCGGATAGAAACTTTTCGCCATCCGTAGCTGGCCCGCGGGCCGGGGGTTGTCCGCCGTTGATCTAGTTTGCTCATGATTCACATAATCAGGCAAGGGTGACCGAATATCTAGCAGGCGGCTAACAGCCCACAACCGCTCCGGGATATAAAGTCGGACTCTTTACGCGTGTGTCGCTTCTACCAGCTAAACCGTGACGTTGGTGCTCTGTAAAGCGCATGCGCCAATGCCTATAATCTGGCTGCTTGGAAGTTGACAGGCAGGTGGCTAACAGCCCACAACCGCTCCGGGATATAAAGTCGGACTCTTTATGTGTGTGTCGCTTCTACCAGCTAAACCGTGACGTTGGTGCTCTGTAAAGCGCATGCGCCAATGCCTATAATCTGGCTGCTTGGAAGTTGACAGGCAGGCGGATAACAGCCCACAACCGCTCCGGGATATAAAGTAGGACTCTTTATGTGTGTGTCGCTTCTACCAGCTAAACCGGGTGAGGTTGGTGCTCTGTAAACCGCATGTGACAATGCCTATATAATCTGGCTGATTGGAAACTGACCCGGTTTCGACACTCCTTCCGCTACCGAATCATTCGAATATACAATAGCAATCTTATCGTTTTTTTCACATGTAGTATAGAAATTTGTAAAAGATACATAATGCAGTTATAATAAAATATTAATTTTAATTAATGCAAAGTACGTTAAAATATGAAAATTTATATTTTATAAAATACAAGGGAAGGTCATTGGAAGGTGGAATCGGCGCTTCCATCGCTTCCAATGACGGCACGCCACTGGTGGTGAGGGAAGGGACGGATCCGGATGGACCACCCTCGAAAAATTCCTGGAGAATTTTCGATCTGACTGGATTCGATCCAGGGTCTCCCAGGGTGGTAGGTTGCCACCTTGACCGCTCGGCCATCCGGCCATGCAAGTTTGTTCCATAGATTCCAATCTGCGGTTTTAGTGAAAACAAACTCGGCCTTATCTTCCAAGTGAGTCCTGCAATGTCAAGAAAAAGCGTAAAGACGTCATCAGCATCAGCATAAAAGGAAGTGTATTCTCCAAGTTTAAGCATAGCAAGTCGTTGATTAAGATAAATCAGAGCGGGGAAACACACCAAAACTCCGAGGACAGCCCGCTTAAGCTGTTGGAGGAAATGTAACAGACCAGATTCTAGAAAAAGTACTATTAAGAAAGTCTCTGGCCAGAAAAATAAATTTGCAAGACACCTGGTGTTTTTCAGGTTGTTCTGGATAAGTAGACATCAAGCTTTGCGGTTATTGTTACAGCAGGTATTGTCATTGATTCTCTTCGTAATGAACACTGACAGTCCGAAACAGTCCAAGCTTTTCTGTTACGGCACCGCCGAAAACGAAACCGAAAATGTTGGGACTAATTGTAAGACACATAACAATCCGCGAACATGCAAATTTCCATCTACTAGTCATCTGCCAATAGAATGGAAAGAGATAGTGTTCTGTAGCGAGGTTTTCACCTGTCTCTGAATAGTGGACAAAGACGCCGTTGCAGCTGTTTATGCTTCTCTCACAATCAGACGATCATCTCTCCTAATGGTCTGTCTGGGACGCGTAAAGTCTGCCCACCGTGTATGTGTGTTCTCACTTATCCACTGTGTTCAACACCTCCTCACAGTTAGGTCAGAACGGCTCAGATTGCGGGAAATTCGACGAAATGGCCGCCTTGCTTTCCTCAGTCCGATTACGCGGCCTTTCTCAAACTCCACCGGCTATGCACAATGACTGCGCGACAGGTATGCCTGGCATTCGAAGACATGCAAACAACAGATAGACTGAAAATTCTGAACACAGTGTACCTGTGCGAGCCTTTGTTTTAAAATACTGGTGCAGTTAATATACTCTAATGAAATTATCTGGCATGCGATGGGCCACAACTGTAATCATTTACATACTTGTCTGAGATATAGCTGTAAGCTGAGTTTTGGAGTAATCGGACAATTCTATCTAGATACTTTTTGTCAATGAGTGTATATATAGGCCTATATATTATAAATAAAAGAAAATTTTAGCTATAGGATAATTTATTTTTCTACACTTTATGTAATACAAATGTAATATAAAAGTCTAAGATTATCACTTTAAATCCTTTCTACATTGAAAACAATAAAGCAAATATCTATATAATATGTTATTAATTTATCGTATCTTTATATTGTCAATATACTGATGTTAGCAGTGTTTTAATATATCTTAATTTAGTAATTATCAATTATTAGTAGCCTTATTATGGGACTTACCTATCAAGTTGTTTTTAAAACTGAAATGAAATGTGTAAAGTAGAATTGTGTCATTAATATTTGAAAATATATAAATGTTAATGACATAATTCCACATTACACAATTAAAATCATACTGTTACAATGATTTACAGAGTGTTAGATTAATACAAGAATAAAGTCCATGAGAATATTCATGATTTCGTAATTTCAATTATATCGGATAAAGCACATTCTTTTCAGTATTTTTGCTATTCGATATTACATTGTATCTTTTGTACAAAGGTAAAAATACGATATTCTGAACAAAAATAACAAATAAAAACAAATAAAGACCAAAAACGTGCTCAATAATGGTAACTATGGTATCGTGGTACTATCAATGTGCAGAGTAAATTATTGCTATTAATGATTATGATTGTTGTTATTTAAGACAGACCAGTTATTTTCGGTAACATAAGTGTCTAGAAGCTTTCCATCTTCTGCAGTCTATCTTCGAAAACGACTTACAGAATGACTCTCCCAATATTCACTTTTCACTACGAATCTACTCGACATTCTGTAAGCTAGGAACGAAGCTTTAAAATAATTCACAAAAATTTTGCACAATATTCAGTGCAGTAAATAGGCAGATGCAACAGGCATACGGACACAGGGCCCAGGACAAAGGGGTGTCCTAAAATGGGGTATCAAAAAGGATCATTATCATATTTTTATTTTCAAATTTTTAATTTTGCGGCCCTAAAGTATTTTAGTAAGGTTAAAAAAGTAACCGACCATTTTAAGGTATTTGCATTTTTATATTTTTTTCGAAATATGAGGGTGTCATAAATAAAATCATCCACAAGGCACGTGAAAAACTGCTTACAACATTGACAATATACGCCGAATTAGAAATAGTAAATAGAAATGTTTAGCGAGCCATTGGACATATTTTGAAACTAGAAATAAGAATTGGAAATCGAACCAAGCCCTGCCATTGGAAATAAAATATAAAGTAAATATTGAGTAATCATAGTTTGCGCATTTTCCCGACACTCGAACAGGAGGTTATGGAGATCGTTAGGAAATACAATAGAATAACTTTCAACTGTAATAGGAAAATTCAAGTAGTAACAAAAGCGTCGAAGGAGTTAATTTGTTGAATTAGGATAAAAATCTCCATTAAAACAACGTTTAAATTTAAAAAAACGCTATGCTCAAAGTAAAAATTGTATGCGGCATCATCTTTTACGAAATGTTATTGAGGGTGTAGAGATGAGTTTCTAAAAGCATGCGAGTAAAATTTTTATTTAAGCCCAACCCTATTCGAGATATAATACAATCCTCTATCTCCCCATTTCCTTGAGTTCCGTACTCCAAAATTTAATAGCATCAATGCATCGTATAAACAAATTACCATACCAAATTTCGTTATTGAATCTTTACCCTATTCCGAAATATTAGCGAGGTTGAGGCCGAAGTTTTAAACGCGAAAACGTGTACGTCGGACGTTCAGCGCCACTTTCTTGTAAGCCTAGAAGTTTGACAATGGCGTTTGGAATGTCGAGCATGATTCCACTGACTTTCCAAACGCCATTGTCAAATTTCTAGGCTTACAGGAAAGCCGCGCTGAACGTCCGACGTACACGTTTAAAACTTCGGCCTCAACCACGGTATTAAACGAAAAACACGCGCGCACACAAATCACAAATCCATGGAATCTTTTCCGTTTTTTTAAAATTTTATGGGTTTAGGGGATCTCAAAACAGTCAAGATTTCTAAAAAATCCAGAGAGGGTCAAATTTCATTATAATACTTTCCCGTGTTACGTTATAACAGCCAGGAAAGTAATAAACTTTATATTACAAGTAATAAGTCCGAAATACAAAACATTTGTGCTCTTATAAAAGTAAAATAAAACTCAAAATTTTATGGAGAACGGAAACAATAAAGCTCGTTTATTGTTCGGATATTTTGTAGATCTGATGCTGGAGAGTAGATAAGTAGATTATAATTAATTGCCTAAACGGGCCGTTTATTTTGAAAATGGACTAAAACCATTCTCCAAAAAAACTTTAGTCAGCTGTTATAATATTTACTTTTCTACGTTATTTTTCATTTTTTAAAACAATTATCAGCTTATTATATTCGAAATTCATTGAGATTTTGGAAACAGAAAATTAGCTGGTTAATAAATAGAACAATAAAAATTTTTATTTTGAATTTCTAAGTCCACTTTGACAAGTTTCAAACTAATATGCAGTATGTTATGCAGTAAAATTTTATTAGTTAATAATCACAATAATAAATCTATTATATATAACATAATTTTACAATAATAACGCATTGATGGTGCTACTCACTACTCCGGTAATCCTAACAGAAAATTCTTATCTCCTAACCTAAATATAATGATGATGTTTAATTTATTCTTGCTTGAATGCAAAGAAAATAAAACAAGCGCTGTTAATGAATAATTTTATAGAAAAATTTTTAAAGAAGATTTATGATGTATGTAAAGAATGTAAATTAAGTTATATTTCCACCAGCAGCGGAAAGACACGTGCCAAAAATGCTATGTATTAAACATTAAAATTAAGGCATCGAATAATGGCGAAGAAAAGGAGGCAAATCTTATGGAAAAACGTGATATTTATTTTAGACGAACCGGGTATAAAATGTTCTATAAAACATCAATTAATGAGGATACAGAATTTAAAACTGGGTCTACTACTGCTCCAATATTTTTAAACTGATTAAAACGCAAACCCTTAAATATCTCGATTTAAAACTAAATGGACTAAGGCCACTTCAAAATAAACGGCTCAAATGTATTAATTATTTAAGAAATTTTTAAAATATTTCACGTAATACTTTATTTATTGTTTATTATTATAATTATACATATATAAACTTAAAATTATCCATCTAATCTAAGACTAGTAGACACCAGAATATATCACCCTTATTTAATAGGACTTTCTTATTTGACTCATTAGAACCTTTCCTCCATTTTGGTTGAGCAAACTTTTGTTGTTCCGATATTGATATTTTCGTCTTGCTTGTAACTAGTTAGAAATTGTTGGCTTATTTTGTTAAATTAATTGACATAACGATGTTTTAATGCATATTGTTTTGAAATATACATTTTCAAGATAGATAAAAACTATTTATATTACTTTTTAGAATACAAATATTGTGTAATTCGCATAACCAAAACAAAGAAAAAGATTTGTTCCTCCATTACTTTCAACTGAAACTTATCGTTTCAATATAAAATTTATCAAACCGCTCCATTAAAATTCACATTTCTGATAAAGATTTAAATTTATTTATTTTTTTTACGATAATCGCAATGTTTTTTTTTTTTATAATATAATATATATATATATATATATATATATATTATATATATATAGGGGAAAGTCGCCTAAGTTCACCGGTGCTTAAATTGTACGTCAATGATTTCAAAAGTACTTTATCCGCCATACAAATGGCAACAGTGTATAGTTATACGGCTATCTGGTGTGTGGACGCTCCTAAGGTAAGAAAACACTAGTTAAATACATTTTGCTTTTTTAGTCTAAGTTATATATCTATTAGTGATTTGTTTGCCTCTTGCAGTTTTGTGAAAGATTTTTTCAAAATAGTTTTGGAACTTTATGAACTGACATGCACGCTGTGTCTTATGTCGTACCCCCTTAAAGAAGATATGAAGCAAAATTCTGTTAAACGTAAATTACAAAAAGAAGAATGTAAAACGAAAAAGGTGAAGAATAGTAAAAACAACGATTGGTTTTGTAAAATATGCAACGATATTCGTGAAGAAAACATGATTCAATGTTTTAAAATGCAAGTCTTGGATTCATGATGTATGCTGCGGTGTTACAAAACAAACAAAAACATATGTTTGTATTGACTGTAAATGAAGATATAGTTGTGTTAATAAAATATACTCGTCTAAACCATATATTTATCTAATTTAGTTTGAGGTACGACTTAAGGTACTGGTTTCCTTAGTCGTACCGATTTTAATTTTTTTTTTAATTTTATGAGTTTAAAGAAAATGTGTGCAGACTATTTAATTTTTTTGCATTAAATAAAAGCAGGGTTTACTAAGATTTCCAATGACACTCATAAGTATGTGTTTACTAATATATTCTCTGATTTCTGAAAACGTTTTTCTAAGGAGTACGACTTGGGCAACCTTACCCTATGCCCAAACATTTCAATTAAATTTGAATCTGTTGATTCACACAAATTGAGAAAGAGAAAAATCTATTTTTAGTCTTTATTTACTGATAAAGACTAGAAAATGCAAAAAAAAACTTTTTAAACAGAATTTTTCCTCATTTTGGTCTTCGTGGACGTTTCACGTAAGCTAAGGTGTATGATGGTCGGATAGCAGAGTGGTTAAGATGGCAGCCTACCACTCTAAGGGCCCTAAATCGGATTCGGAAGGGTAGAAAAACTCCAGGATATTTCGGGGATGGTCGCGCCCTGTCCTTTACCACCCGGACGCCCCATCGTGGGCCTGAGAAAACCCATAATGGGCTTGCTAAAAATGCCTTCTTAGTGTGTATAGGGCGAAGTTTTAAAAATTTGAACTATAACATTTATTTTGGAGCTCTATTGCCGCTTCAATAGCATGTTAAGACTTTTGTGGAAAATTCTTACTATATTCACAACAGCTACACTTCATTAGAATGTTCTCATTCGCTTTCCTCGTGTAGTTATGAAATTCTTACTTCCTTCTGAAATTATCAGTGTCTACAGACGTCTGATTCCTTATAGAATAATATAGTACCCAGTGTCTTATATCATCAAACTGTTGAAATAATTATCTGAATAATAGATATCAATAATCAGTTTTTTGGTATCAGAAAACTAGTCCTTTTTTATCTTGCTCACGCAATACAAATAACGAAATATTTTTATTGCCAATTATACTACTTTTCATATCATTAAGTAGAAAACAGTACTATTAATATAAAAAATTAATGTATCTAAACAACACGATAGACCTGTATTTTTAACTTAATATCCAAGAAAGTTACAGATGTAGTATAAATTACAAAATAAAAATTTATACTTGTTCATTCAAGTTATACTATTACAATATCTATTATATCCATACCTATAAAGGAAGCACTGAGGACGAAGTATAAGGGTGTATTTAGTATAAGATGATATCATGCTATTAGCATTTTCGATTTTAGCCTAGAGGTAAAGTAATTGTTATAAGAAACGGAAATTTAAAAAATCCCGTTTTAGTCATGTCATATTTCTTCTTACAGCCTATCAATTAATATTAATTAATTGATTGGTAGATTATAAGTACATTCGTGCATAATGCATTAGTTGAGAGAAAAGTATGCATTTTATTATATCAATAATAAAAAGTTCATATACTTAAAATTACAAAACTTCTAATGTTTAACTATTATTTTCTATGATATAGACTACTTATTACAATTTATCCTAACTTTCAGCATAAAACAGTTTCCGCATATATAAATATTATTCCATTTAAACTTAATAAATTCTTTAAAAAATATTGTTGTAGTGAAATTTATAAACAACTGGAATCGCATAAATATTTGACATGGACATGATGTGTAGGTGAACTATGGACTTTATTTCTATCCCACACAGCCTATATGAAAAACTTTTTAAAAATATTAAGCATATTAACATAATGTTAATATATTTTCAATAAATATTAGGTTTTAAACCGAATCTATAGCTCCATCTCTCTAAGTTATACTAACAATACTACATCATACACTTTTATGACGTTTAAAACCACGTGATAAAAACGAAATCCCGGAGCTTCCTAACCCTGTAATGCCAGAAGTATTGTGACTGGACTTAGAAATGAACTTGCGCTACCTCAATGCTAACGCTGCTTATTTTACGATGGATCTATTGCAATATCATAAAAAGATAGTGAATTTATTCAATATCGAGTCATCGTCATTTGTCAGCTTTTATCATTAGTTACTACTTGAAAACATCTAAACCTAATTTTAAATGAATCAGATGATATCTTATATATTAATAGATTTTATAAACAAATCTCTCCTACATAACTCTACGCATTCAGAAGTAATATAATAATAAAAATATTTTTAAAAGTTTATTTATTAAAAAAAATCAACGATTCATTTAAAACTGCGTAAATTAAATAGTTTTGCATTTGTTCCGCAAACATCAAAATATTTCTAAACTCTACAACAGGAATTTATACACCAAAACAAATAACTGTTAATTAAAAAAAATAATAACCTTTTTAACTTTCAAATGATTAAATTTTTTCATTAAATTACTAGAATAAATATTAAATTCGAGCTCACCCTATGTCCTTCCATTAAGTTGTTACACAAACCAGTAAAACTCGTCCTCTACGTTGATTTAAACGTTTAATTTATCACACGCATCTGTTACGTTCGCGAGTAATTATCTATAAACAGTTAAAATATAACAGCCGAAACCACGCACAAACAAACGGTCAATTTCGAATCGAATATTTATATAAATTCAAAAAAATTTGATCATCGCGTCAATTGTATTCCATATAATTTATTGATATGTTACAAAAAATGATTCATCGCGCACGCACGCACGCACAAAACGTTTAGTACAATTACTGATCTAACAATCGCGAACACATTGTAGAAATTTGTTATTCAGCTGCACAGTACTGTACAACAGTTCGGTAGTTCCTATTAGAATATCTTTAAATAGATTGTTCGGGAAAGAAGGGAGTTTACAGTTATCGAAGATAAGTACATCTACGCTATGGTTCCTCATACCGCGTAACGTGGTCTTCAGGATCTGCTCGGCGCGGATGTTTTGACACACAACGATGACGTCGGGCTCGTAAGGATTTCTAGTATGTATAGAATTGCAGCTGCAAGGATGAATGTCTTCTAATCTGGGGCATTCGTGGATCCATCCACTTGCGTAGCCGAATACCAAGATGATTAAGAGAGATACATACATTCTTCGTATCTGAAAGGATTTCAAAATGTTAACAACTTATCATTGTTTATTAAATAACTTAAACTAAACTACAATATTAAATTTTAGTCGAAATTACACATATGTTTCTTTCTCATAGCAAAGAACAACGGTTATAGGTCGCGATACAGTCCAATATTTTGACATTATTTATGTTATAAAATACATTATACTTATCAATGATTGATGTAAGTATTAATAATATATACTAATATTAGTATATCAGAAACAAATATACGTACTGTACTTCTTAGTGATTGATTAGCATTAACATTATGTGATAACGAAAACACAAGTTATCAGATCGTATTAAAAGAAAACTGATTCCCTTGCCAGACATTTCTCTTACATTACATAATGATTCACATATTCGTTTTATTTACATATTTCTCATTCCCTTAGCGCAGTGGTATACAAACTTTTCGATTGGTGAGCCGAATTCAGCATAAGTCTTAAGTTGGCGGGAATATTTTATTTCATATATACCAAGTAATTCTATAGTTATTTCTGATACTTACGTGTCAAATATGTTCGAGGGCACAGCATTAGGCCCAAAGAAAAACACCATTTTCTGTAGTCCATTAAATTCGGGATCTTTTAAAGATCAGGGCAGTTCTTAAACTTCATGATTTAGAAAACGCATGTTTTTATGTTATTACAATTTAAAAATAAGGAAAACCATAAAACATTATGTTATTTTACTAATCGTTATTTTTAAAAATCTGCAGCTTCATCTTTTGCTGATAAGTATCTTATTAACGAGGAAATGATTCAACATATTTTATCAGAATGATTAATCTTCGAATTCATTAACAATAAAAGAATTCCCCGGGTGTAAAATGGTACACTTGTACATTTAAAGAACTCGACGTGACGAAGAATTTTGATTTTTTTAAATTAAATTGCTGGTTATTAAACTTTTAATGTATTTTATCTTTAGTACTAAATGTATCGAATACAAATTAAAGAATTGTTATTATTTTATGTGTTTTAAAAAATTTCTTCTAATTCAGAATGAATTCCACTTTCCCGGCTATTATAATACGGAAAATCTCGATGTTTCGAGATCTTTCAACCAAAAATGTCAAAAAAGGGGCAATTCCACGAACGCGTATATAAATTTTGGGGTCTATTTCCTTTAATATCTCGGAATAAAAGATTAAGAAACAAAATTTGACACGGTAACTTGTATATAAGGAGAATGATGCTATTAATTTTTAGTAGTTAAAAGATCGAGAGGTGGGGAAATAGAGTCATGTGTCATATTTCGATTGAGATCAGACTTAAAACTGCACTCGTTATTGGCAGTTATAACTTTTCGAAAACTCATCTCTACCCACAAAATTAAGCATTTTTGCGTTTTTATATTAACTTATAAATTATTTTTAATAACATCTCATAACAGATGGCGCCACACAATTTTAACTTTATGCTAATGTTTTAGTGTTTCTTAAACTTACATAAGCTTATTCTTTTAAGTAGAGAAATTTCTCCAAAAATTATTGGACTTCCTAATGGTCCCCTTAATCCCCTGTTCGAGTGCTGGGAAAGTCGTTCCCAGCTATTTTTAATAATAGATTTGCATCTAATCTAGCTGTTATCAAACAGTGGTGTCATGAAATTATCATGACTGCCACAAAAATAAAAAATAAAAAACATTTTAAAATGATAATTTTACTGCTTGTTAATATTATCTGTATACTTTTTGTATTAGAAAAATTGTAAATTATATAAGGGTAACTTTGATTCGACATGACTTGTCCGTGTGCTACTAGTTCAAAAGAATATAACTTATATCGATGGTTCGCAGTCATTAGGTCTTAACATAAAATGAACTGTTTATAAAGGATGCAATCTCTAGCGAAGGCAATTCTATAAATGCGAAAATTGCCATTGATGTCCATAGTAATTTGATCATAATTTGAACAGAAGGATTTCATCTCTGTCAAGTGATGACACACACTGTGTATTATCCGGAATGTTTTATATATATTAATTACAGTAACTAAATGAACTAGATAACGTAATACAAAACTTTTCTAGAAATAAAAGAATGTTTATCTGTTCGCATACATATTAGTATAAAGTTGTTGTAGAATTTAACGCGTTTCTAGAGCATTTAAATCCAAACAAGTAGGAATTATGTCGATCCCGAATTTCGTCGACTATATAAAACTATTTCCTTTCGTGTTTATGATGTTAAAAATGATCAAAACAGATACAGATGACATAATTTCGAATGTTATTCATTTGTATAGTTAAATATGATATATTTAACTATACAAATAAATAATATTTAATATTACTCATTAAATCAAATATATAATATTTAACTTGCTACGATAATTTATTATAGGGCAAGGAAACTATATTTATTATAATTCTGTGCTTCTTGGAAACTTAATAAGCATTTAATTAATTCGTTAACATTTTTCATTTAATAATATTTAACATTTTTAAATTGAAGAAAGGGAGAGAAAAAATATTTTGCTCAATCGCAGAAAGAGTCCTATTTACTCTTTTCAATATATTCCTAATGTACTAGAATGTCTTTGCAACTTATTTATAAATAAGTTATGAAGACATCTTCATACTGACATTAATATATTTACAAATAACCTTACAGAAAAATTTGGCTTTCAAATTTAAACAAGATTCCAATTAGTTTCTCTTACATTATTTATCATTTAATAATTTTGTACATAACACTAGACGATTTGAATAGCAAAAGAAAAATAGTTGATGAAAAATTCCATGTGATATTAAAAAAGAACCAAATAATGACTACGATAGAATATGACTAAAGTTTCTTATCTTAATTTGCTACCCATATTATCAGATACAGATTTAGTTTCAGGGATCTATTGATATAGGCTATAAAAATAATAATAAACTTATTCTCTTTGTATATAAGTAAAATATAAACTTTGAATTATAAAGAAAAAACTTAAATATATGTTATTAATGCTAAATTTATTCTCTACTTTTATTAACCAAAAATACTTTGAGAGTTTAGTAATTGTTAATTGTTTCAACTCATGATATAAAACTCAATATAACGTTTACTGTACTTCTTGCTGTAGAGTATTATAAAGTTCTAGGGTACATAAGATTTATTTTCGTCTGATATTATATTTAAGCAAGTAGAACAGATTCTTCAACTTCCATTTCCGTAAATGTCAATTAAATATATGACTGAATTGTGTGTATAAGCCGGCATAATTTCAATTTTAATCTTCCTTACACACAAGATAACCACACGGCTCGATCAAGTTGTTTATTATTATTTTATATAATTTGATTATTAAAGAATGGCCGATGGCCCCATATGAAGACAGTAAACTTTTTATTCAGTTTGAATAAAAAACAAAAGATTTAAAAAGTCATCTTTCTTTTTAAAGTTTTAAAGGAATATAAAGAAACAAAGAATATTTATATAAGGAATTGCCTTTATCGTTATTAATTATCTCAGAGTTATAGTAAATTATTACATCCAAAAATTTACATAACTCGTAAATCTTCATTAAGGATGTAACTGGATCTCGTCATATTTTTTATCTTTAATAAATTTTAATCTTGTTGCTACTGAGATATACCTAAGATTTTCAACGTCCGTTAAATTTAATAATGTATTTAATATAAACATAAATTTATTCAGAAAATTATCCAAATAATTTACGTATACCAATTTTGTTCCGAGAGTTTTCCTCTATCACGAAACTCGTTTCTATTAATGAGTTTCCGCGTCCACTTATACTGCTACACAGGATACATATAGTTGTACAGCAGAACTCATGTACAAGAGGCTAACAAGACACGAAGGCGTCACCACCACGTGTAGATGAGATGATATCATAGGGTCATCGACGCCCGTACCGTTCAGACCTTATAAAGCCCCAGAGGAGGGAGTCAAGTATACCAAAAATAGAAATGCTATATCGTGGTTTTATGCAATTCTAAATGGGTTTTCAGCAGATAGCATGCATTTGCTCTAGATATACACAGAAAAACTGCCGTTAAAATGTTTTTATTGGTTGTATTATGTTTCAACGTGCGTTAAGGTTATTAAAACAAACGGTTGTAAAAGTTGTAGAAATTATTCATTCACTATTTTCAGCTAGAGCATTTGTAGTGAATCACAGTTTTAATTTTTTTTTTCCAGAAGAAATTTGGTACGACGAACGAAAAAAAAATAAAAATAAAACAACACGTGCTATCAAAATTTTCTCTTTCAAAACAGTCGCGCACGCTTAACAATGTGAAAACATTTATAGAAACTGTTTACCGTAAAGTTCAAGTGACGAAATCACTTTCTTGAATTGTTAAGCAAGATTTATGTTTGTCATAAATATTTTTCTTTCATGCATATTGTAACATAATTCTGAAATATTTATACTAAATACATATTGACGCAACAGCCTGAGATAAATGAAAGTTGTTTTGGTATTTTATATTAAAATTTTTTAAAATAATATTAACAAAAGACAATTTACTATATTCTATTATATATAATGATAATTATTCATGCGCGACCTCGTTAAAGCTATAGTAAACCGCTTAAAAAACCCGCATAAAGTAGAAGAACGACTAAACACGCGCAAAGAAAAATATAAAACGTACTAAAAATGATAACAATTATGTCTTAAGACATACGTCACTTACCTTTTATCTATAAAGCGTGTGAATTTGAACATTTGCCGATTTGATATTCGTTTATCTAAGCTACACTTCTGTCACCTGTACCGACGTCCTTGATAATAGAGCTATTTCCTACCAGTTTTACGACGCCTACAATCTCCCCCAAAGTCCGACATTCTCTAAATATTACCTATTATACCTTACAGATTACGTCACGCTCGTTACTTCGGATAGTTTTCCTTATATCGCTCACGAAATTTTAAAATGTATATTAATTTCTTCTATTTAAAAAAAAGAAAACAAATAGTTTTAATTTCTACCGCTAGGAGGATTGAAATTGATAACACCATCTGTTGGTAAAAATTGAAATTGACGATTTCCGAAATCGATTATTTGATTTATTTTTCAATTATGGTGGAAATCGATTATCGTAGAGCAGATTAAATTCATAGAAAACGATTACTTTATATTTTACAGATTAAAAATAAACTTATTAATCAAATGTTATAATTTATATTAAATACGGATATTAAAATAACATTGAAAATTAATGTTAAAAAAAACGCACAATTTTCTCTTTTAATTGTAAACGTAATGCATTTTTTAATATATAAAAAATGTTTGCATATTTTAAAACTTTAATAATACAGAATTTTTACCTTCTATAAAGTTTTTCAGGCAAAAGGTTAACCTCTAACTTCAATTTTCATAAATTTTAATCATAAATATATTTGCAAAATATTGAATTCGAATATTCATCACGTTGTTAATAACTAAGCTGTTAGTTAATCTATTTTTACACAAAATTATGAATAATCTTTACAAACAATCGATTCATAAATATATGACTTTTTAATGATTAAAACAGTACTTACTGTACACAATTAGAATTCTGCTAAACATTATTCAAAATTTATTAAAATTGTAATAAAAATCCGCTTATAGTCTTTCCTCAACTGAATAAATACACAAACTCCGAAATATTTTAGTAAAAGTTTTATCTAAACAATCTATACTAGAGTTACCTCCAATCATTTTTTGCTTCTTGACCCGTTTCGGAAATTAGATTTATTTTTATTTTAATAAAAAGGGGTCGGCGAATTAAATTACAAATTAATTTCTTCTTAATTTTAAATCAAGTTGTTATGAATTTTTTTTTCTTTTTACAAATAATAATAAATCGCTTGACTGTAAAATTCAGTTTTCAAATTCAGATTAAACAGATATTTTGTGGTTTTCATAGGTATAAATCATAATTGGTTGGGTAATCATTTCGAGTGTAAAAATAGTAATCATAATAATTCTACCAACGTAAACCACAAGCCCATATACAGATATAAACTCAATAAAATTTGCTTTATAAACTGTACAAATATAGTAATAATTATTCAAATAAATTGGTTGAATTAGATTTTATTAAATGAATAAATGAAATATTGATTAGATAAAGACATTTTTATTAATGACATATAAATGATACATATTTTTATTATATATATTTATAATCACATATACAATGCAATATTTAAAAAATAATCTATATTTTAACAAAAACTTCAATTTGCTTAGGGAAAAATTTCTTTCCTACTTTGTAGAAAATAAAATTAAAAAAACTAATAAAAAAAAAGGTAAACGGAAAGACTAGATGCCTTTTTCTGGAAAGATATTCCATCTATACAGAAATTTAATAGGATGGCACATTTTTTTTTTCCTTCTAAGATTCTCTAACATCTTTGTTTTGTTTCCAATCAAAATACAAAAATCTGAGTGAAAAATTTATATTTTATATTCTAAAAACTAAATTTTCAATTCTTTATTTATTTATTTATTTATATATGCTTATATAAAAAGAAAAACATTATAATATTTGTTAACCTTATTTTCACAACTCTGAGATTCAATGTTTTGTATTTTAGCTGCCAAATTCGATCACATGATCAGCAAAAATGCTTAAAAGTTAGAATCACATGATGCAGCTTTAATACTCACAACTTTGGCTTTATTTTAAATATATTTGGTCGTGCAAGTGTGTTGGTGCAGGAATGGAAAAAGATCTTGGATAAATTAAGTTCTACTTATTATTTAAAAAAAAAAACTAGAACAACAAATAGAATAAGTACTTTAAAAAATTTAAAAAATGGAAATTTGTTATATTTGTCTTTTTTTTTCAAAAAACTTGGAATTTTAGTAACAAAGTTCAACAGGAAACGCAAGTACTTTCACCACTTTTTCACACATTGCATTGACTTCTGGAATCAGTACTTTGTACCTCCAAACTGTGGAAGCATTTGAGCATCACTTCTGTATAAATTCTTAATACTGCTCGAAAGTTAATGAAAAATAAATATTCTATCATTATTATTATATTCTTGTATATCTAAATTGCAGATTACTGATGTGAAAAATATTGATGAGCAATTTAAACTCTTAAGAAAAATTAAAATATAATAAACTTTGATTATTGCTTAAACAGTATTTCTTTTTTTCCTGGAATGTATCAAATCAATAAATTCTTTTTCTCTTGTTGAAAATTGTTAACAAAATTAATCTCAGATGAAAGCAAGTCCTAATAATAGCATCTCTAGAACTTCATAAATATATATTATATGATTTTTTTTAATCCATTACATGCTGAAAATACGTCACAATTCTTTTTTTTTTATTCCAAAAAAAGTATTCACATAATGCTTACTTACAAGAGCAAAACAATTTCTTTTCTTTTTAAATTCTATTTTGTTTCAGTTTTATCGGAGGGACGATATTTAGCTTTAATCTGCAAAAATGAATTCGATCCGTTTGTGTAATGTATAGGATTTGTATCGGCCGCTATGTACTGTGTCAACGATTTCCGGTCGACTACTATCACTTGGCACGGATCCCGTCTTGAGAGAAAGTGCTCTAAGGTATCCCAACCTCCTCCTACACGAACCATTACGTGACGGCCTTTCAGTAACTGAAAAGAAAGTGAAAACATCACTACTTCCGTCTTATGACATGTAATATGATTGTTATATAGATAATCTATGATATAATAAGTAATCGCGTGTAACTCTAAAAGACTGCTCGATCTCCATCAACTTTAAATAATTGATCTCATCTCTTAAAAGTTATAATTTTCGAAAATTTCATATAATATATTTTAAATAAAGTGTGGCAATCTCAATTCAGTTAATTATATTCATTTTTAATCAACCCGATTCAACTATTATAAATAAAATAAAATAATTTTAAAAAATTATAAATTTCTTAATTGACAAAAAAATATAAATTACAAATCAAATTTTTATCAACAATAGCTATTATCATAATTTAAATTTTTAATTGTGACGTCACGTCTTACGAATTAGTCGTGTTTACATGTCGCCATCTAGTGACAATTCTATCCAACATTCATCCATGGCTTAAAATATTTTAAATTAATTGTATTTTAAAACTACTCACACATTAAAAATAAGTGTAACAACTTACAGATTATTTAAGACACAAACATCAAATTCAAATTGACGATTTTTACGTATATATATATAGACTGTATATTCGTAAAATATATCATTCTAAAAGCGAGCTCAGCAATTAAACAACTATAATAGAACACCTTAATTTTGCTGAGAAACATATATTTTAATCACAAACGTTTTCAACCTGATTAACAGGTCATCCTCAGGTCTACAAAACGATAATGGAACATAAACGTTCCATGTATAGAATATAAATATTTAAATCAAAATTTAGAACAAGAATTTAAAAAATATACCATAGAAACGGAATAAAACATAAAATTAAAATATATAAGAGAATAAATAAAAATAAAGATAAAGTAAAAAAATTATAACTAATAGTTTTCCAATAACTAATTCTAGCATGAGTTTTCAGTGAACTTTTTAATCATGTATTTCCACGCCGACGACAGGCTCTCAGCATCCCTCGCATTCAAACATCCTTCCCGTAGTCTACT
This sequence comes from Centruroides vittatus, assembly GCF_030686945.1. NCBI lineage: Eukaryota > Metazoa > Arthropoda > Arachnida > Scorpiones > Buthidae > Centruroides > Centruroides vittatus. Next base: position 112,030 of record NW_027121840.1, on the reverse strand, counting down.
CTTATATATTTCAATCTTCTCTGCTGTCATTGATAAAGTGGGGGAAGATACTGCTTTTATAATCGTTGCCTCGTCCCATTTTACTACCGAACCTTGGACTTGCGACATTTGTGATAAAACTGTGGTATTGGATCCTTTTTTTACGTTATACCGATGTTCCTTTAGCCTTACCCCTAAGCTCCTGTTGGTGACGCCGATGTAGTCTTTCTTAACATCCAGCTGGATGTTAAGAAAGACTACATCGGCGTCACCAACAGGAGCTTAGGGGTAAGGCTAAAGGAACATCGGTATAACGTAAAAAAAGGATCCAATACCACAGTTTTATCACAAATGTCGCAAGTCCAAGGTTCGGTAGTAAAATGGGACGAGGCAACGATTATAAAAGCAGTATCTTCCCCCACTTTATCAATGACAGCAGAGAAGATTGAAATATATAAGAGTAGACTACGGGAAGGATGTTTGAATGCGAGGGATGCTGAGAGCCTGTCGTCGGCGTGGAAATACATGATTAAAAAGTTCACTGAAAACTCATGCTAGAATTAGTTATTGGAAAACTATTAGTTATAATTTTTTTACTTTATCTTTATTTTTATTTATTCTCTTATATATTTTAATTTTATGTTTTATTCCGTTTCTATGGTATATTTTTTAAATTCTTGTTCTAAATTTTGATTTAAATATTTATATTCTATACATGGAACGTTTATGTTCCATTATCGTTTTGTAGACCTGAGGATGACCTGTTAATCAGGTTGAAAACGTTTGTGATTAAAATTTATGTTTCTCAGCAAAATTAAGGTGTTCTATTATAGTTATATATATATAGACTGTATATTCGTAAAATATTTCATTTTTCCTACTATCTTGCCGATGTTTATCCAGTAAACGAATATTAAACAGAAGTTACGAAATTAAGCACTTTCCCAAGACATTCGGTGAGAACGGAATACAGTAACAATGAATATACGGATGAAAAATAAATCTAAATAGAACTAACAAATACATCAAGCTAGAGCAACAATGCGAATATCCTATCAAATATTGTAGTGAGCTCCACCCATTAATCAACTAACGGAAGATTATTATATTTTAGCATCAACAATGCTCTCTCATCCTTCCTCTTGCTAAATCAAATTAGCGGGAAAATTATACATCTTCAAAATCTGCACAAAACTAGAATCTAAATTAATTTTACAACTAAATAAATATTTAAATTAAAACCTGTAAAAATTCAATTATTAAAAATAGCCTAATAAAAAAATTTATTTATTTCAAATCTAAGTGTTTGAATAGATAAATAATTCCTTTTCCAATCCTGATGATTATCTCAAATGTCAAAAATATGTGTTATAAAACTATTTAAAATATTTTTAAATGACTAAATTAAATCCTAATAATAATTTATAATAGTTTCTTATTAACAAATAAATGATTTTAAGAATTGAAAAATTATACAGGAATATATAACAACAGGGAAAAAAATAAATAAAAGTTTCGTCCACAATAACTGACATTTTCAACACAAGATAGTGATTATTATTCATTAAAAGAGGTAAATTTCTATATGCATTTTGTTTAAAAATATCTAAACAATTTGTTTAATTTTCTATTTGTTATTGCACAGGTCATTTGAATATATATATATAACTTGAAATAATAAATTAATATAAAAAATTTTTAAATTAAATTTTCAAAGAAGATTAGTTTTAATGTTCACCCTACTAAATTGTGAAATGTGCCACGAATGGGTCACAGTTAAAAGGTAAAACTAAATAATTTTGAAAAATGGGATGTAAAGAAATTTATCATCCTGAGCTTCAATATTAATACACTTTTTCCAATTCAAAAAACATTCAGAGAGGGGGAAGTCAGTTTATTTCAAAAGATCAGAAAATTCTCTTCAATTCGTCGTATGTTCTGCTGACTCAAACTGTTTTCTTTTAAAGTTTTTAACTTTTCCCTTTAGCAAAAATTGAAAAAAAAAAAAAAAAAAAAACTTTAAAAAGGAGAATGGTTTGAGTCAACAGAACTCGTACAAGAGAAACTGAAGAAAATTTTGCAATTCCCAAAAAAAAGCTGACTTTTCTAAATGTTTCTGGATGGAAGGATTATTAAAGAAAGTGTACTGAAGAACAGGATGATGATTATTTTTTTTACTAATTCCTAGAAGTAATTGAACACACTATGTATTAACTATAAAGTTGCATTAATATATTAATATGAATTATGTTTGTTTCATATTTCTTGTTAAAAATTATGAAAGACATTTTTTTATATTATGAGGCATTTATGTAATTTACTACAATAATTTTAAGCCTAAAAACATTCCTTAAAGAAGTCCGTGAAAAACGTTTGAGATTAAATCTTATCATTTGTTGGGAATTTTATCTCAAATGTTTATCATGATTCCTCTAAACTTTTAAATATAAAAACATTTTTCAATGTTAACTCAGGATATTATTTCTTCGTAAAATAAAAAAAAAAAAAATTTTTTTGTAAATAGTCTAAACTTCATTTTACGAAGAAATAATATCCTGAGTTAACATTGAAAATTGTACCATATGCAAATGATGTGAAAACTCGTATCTACCACCAGAGGGCTTGAAGCAGTTATAAATTGGAAAAGGAGAATATGGTGAGAAGAATTCTTTGTGTTTTTAATTGTAAAGTGTCAGAACCTCTAATAAAAGGCTGACACTGGATCGATTTTAACTTTGTGAATTGTTTACCTATTTTTACCTTTGTAAAAGAAGTTTTTCTTCAAAATAACCATAATAACTGTTACTTCTGGAGTAGTGAAAAGGATTAAAAGAAAGACTCAAGAAATGTAAAAATTTTTTGTAAATAGTCTAAACTTCATTTTACGATAAAAACATTTTCTAAATTAAATATTTATAATTTATTATATAACATAATTCATGATTTAATAAATTTTTCTTGATTTTAAAGATGATCTGTCAATGTTTAGTAATATATAATTATAAAAAGTTAAATTTATGTATAAAATATTTAGAAAAATGCCTCCATTTTTTTAGGAATTAAAATAAATAAAATATATCTTAAGATAAAAGGATTCTAATTACTATGAGAACAAAACAGTTTCAATTACCATCTTCAAAATTCTAATCGTAATGCAATGCAACGTAAAAGAAAAATTCAAAAAATATTTTTAAGTCTCTGATCTCGGAATAAGTTATAATATGAGTAATACAATGCTATTCAAGAGTTATAGTTATTAAATAATGAAAACTAAATATCTTTTGATATATTGTTAGAATTTTTTAATAGATATATATTCCCAGTTAAACATTTGTGCTATAGTTTCAGAAAATAAACTTAATTTAATAAAGATTTATATCATTAATATAAACAATCTACATAGAATAAAACAAATTTATTTTATGAATAGATGATTGCCAAAAACGTTTGAAGTGTAAGTTTGTTTACGTTTATTTGCTGGAAAATTAGTGCTTAGGTGTATGTTCGAATCTATATATACTGTTCCAGTTTTTTGAGGAAGTTCTATTCAGTATAATATCAATATAAATAAATATTCGTAAACTGCTTACACAAATCAATCGTCATCATTCCCTATTCATATAAAAAGTCGAGAAAGAAAAAAATGCCTGCCCACAATCTAAAACACCAGGATTCAATTCCAGCTTTGATATTAGGGATTCTGAGAAATCCATGTTAATCTAGCCCAGATTTATTCCATTTCCTAGAATCCAACAAACCTCAAATGCAAGGTTGGTTAAACCCATGAAGCAAACAGAAAATAAAAGCCACTTTGTGCACTATAATTTTATTAACAATAAACAATTCAAGAAGTGTTTAAAATACTGATTTTCCTAGCATCTTTTATTAATTTAATTCTATTATTTATCAAGATCTTAACTATTTCCTTTTGAAAGATATTCAGGTTCTTTCTAAAATAATTCATTTGAAACTATAACAGTTTTTTAAATTTGTTATATTCTATAAATAATTACAATCTCTTATAAAAGTAGAATTAAAATACATAATTGTTTAATGTCTTCTGCCTTAACACATTAACACATTTGTTTGGCAGATGAGCAAAGTGCTGTTTCTAGTTCACCAGATTATGGGCTTGAATCTTGCTCTGAGCATAGATGTTTCTGTTTAATAAATTTTAATGAGGATTGCTGTTTGGCAGTCTTCACTAAAAAGTTATTGTATGTATAATTAACAAACTAAACTAAACCCTCAAATTTGTTCTGTATTGATACAGTTTTGTATTACCAATAATTTCTTTTAAAAAATCATAATAAATGTACTATGATTTTTTAGACTTACCGATATTAAATAAATAAAACAAGGTATGTAAAAGATACTATCCATTTTCTAATGGATATTGCATAGTAACAAAAAATAAAATATATTTTACAGGGTGATTATAATTAAACAAGAGTTTTAATTAAACAGGTATTTGCACCTCTGTAGAAAAAACTAATGAACCAAATGTAAAATTTTTGGTGTGATTACTTTCATAACAGTGCATTTTGATTTTGTAAATAAAAAAAGTTTAATTCCACAATTTCCTGATAGACATTTGATGCTAATTCAGTGCAATTTGAATATTAAATACATTGTCAAAGAAATTTAGATAATATAGAGAAGTTGAGACAAAGTGCAATAATTTTATTGAAAATTTAGTATGGTGACTATAGGTTCTGAGTTGTAACTCTCCATAAGTTACAATGTCATATATGGTAATTTTACACATTGAATATTTTTATATGAACAATTTGACAAATAACTTATAAAACAGAACAACAGTTCTCCTGCATATACCTTCCATCTCCCTGTTCTAAAGCATGCATTGAATGAACATGCATTCAACATTCCATGTTAAGTGCATGTTCATTTAATGTATGTTATGAAAGTTCAGTTAATCCATTGTTATGAAAGTATGCCCACCAAAAATTTGTTTACATTTAGTCCTTCACATTGTCTGACATGTAGTGAGTCTGTCTTTTAAGTCAGTAAGCTAAAAACATCACCCTGATAAACAAGGTTCTTCAATTATCCTCATAACCAAAAATTACAAAGGGTCTATTCTAATGATAGCCATTTTGTTGGAAATGATTGGCTAATCATTCTTTAATTTGTAAAATACTGATGCAATAACTTTTGCACATTAATACCAATATGAGGAAATGTTCCACCTTGTACAAAGATTGTGGTATCCAAATAATTTCATTGCTAAAGTACAAGGATGAGTTGATACATGTTTTCATATCTAGAAGCATTGACAGAACATATCACTGGCTCAGATGCAGTGTTTTCTTGAAAAAACACACAGTCTAATAAATAAAAACAAACAGGAAGATAGAGGGCATGTACTACAGAACTATTAGTCTGATTTATTGGTTATTTATTTCCACATGCAATTTGACATATGTAAAATTACCTTATGTGACATTATAACTTACGGAGAGTTACAATTCACAGAAGCTATAATTGACAAACCCAAATGGACTAAAGTCATTGCTCTTTTTGTCTCAACTTCTCTGTATTGCCTGACAACCTAATATTCAAATTGCAGCAATATAAGTGCAAAATGTTTCCATCAGGAAATTTTGAAACTTTTTATTTGCAAAATCGAAATTCCATGATTAAGAAAGTATGCACACCAAATCTGGCTGCAGTTAGTCCATTAGTTCTTTCTAAGCAGAGTCTAAACACTTCCCATTTAATAATAATGACTGTGTGGATAAAGACTGACCTATAATGATTGTGTTTTACACACACACACACACAAACTCTAATTCAGAAATATTGATATATATATATAATTTAGAGATACATACATACATACCAAACAGATATCTTCTAGGTGCACAAAATTAGTGAATAAAAAGAAAACACCCAAGTGAATGAACTATAAATTTAATGCAAAGCCATAACAAAAAATAATAAACTACATTTTTGAATGTTTAAATAGAATACTGCAGTTATGTATGATAAATTGTATTTTGAATTTGCAAATTTACTTACTCTAACAAAAACTGACTTTCCTCCTATTGAGTATCTACCTTCTGCTAATTGAACGACCTCATTTTTGTCTTTACCAATAGAACTTACAATTTGCATTACCTAAGAAAACAGAAAATAGTTAAATATTATAAAATAAACTGTAAAAATGAGTTTTACCAACCTTTTGGTCCAATTTGGATGGCTTGCGCTTTTTAGTATTTGCTGAATTTATCTTTTTTCCTGAGTCAGATTTATCGCCATTACTGATCCTCAAAGAGCTGCTGCTTTTTCTTATTACTGAGCAGGCAGCATCTGTTGAAGTATCTAACTGATCTGCTGAGCTGTCTAGTGTATAATCCGATGCATCCAATTGGTCAGTAGAGTCATTAAGAGGATTGGCTGCACCATTCAAAGGATCAGATGATCCATCTAAACAGAATGATGACTCTGAAGTAGAACTGAGATCAGGAGAAAGACCATTTTCTTCCTGTTCTTCAATTTCCTTCTCTAGTTTTACTAACCCTGGTGGCTCCATTCCATATTTGGCAGCAATTCGTCCAAGTTCTAAAAGGCATAAGACCACAGCCCTAGTCTGTGTATGTAAAACTGAAATAAATAATATATATAGTACTTTATTGTTAATAAAATTACTCTATAATATGGATGAATGAATGTCAAACAAATATTAAAATATTATAGACATTTAAATTTTCTACTGTAAAAAAAAAAATAATGAAAAAATAAATTCTCCTTTAATATAACTGTTTAACTTATATTTATTTGCACATCAAAGTCAATAAATAATTTACTTAAAATTTAACAAATTTGTTGAAAATTTTAAAATAACAAGTTTATAAATATAAAAGTGACATCAGAACAAACGATCTTGAAAATATTTTGAAAGTAATGAATTTTGACTCATTAATAGCACATGACAAAACCTATATTTGATAATAAAGATGAACTTTAAATTCCATATAATCTGTAAGAATTCTTTACTTTACAAAAGAATATCTTTAAAAAAGTTAAGTATTTTAATTTTAGGTTGCATGATTCAGTACTTCATTCTGGTCATCCTTTTTAAATTTTTAGAAGAATCTTTCATCCCTGCAATTAAGTAGGATGCTTCATTTGATTTGCTTGTATTATTTAATCAAGTAATTTTAACATGTCCTGTTGAAGTGGCATACAACAGTATTGTATAGTTAAACTGTGATATTTCTACAGAAATTTAGATAAATGTAAATCACAATAATTTAGGTATGTAATTATTTAAATAGTATTTTATTAACATTGACTTATTTAACCGAGATTTTTCCAAATAAATTACAAAATTCAAAATTTTTATCTAAAGTAATAATTATTACAATAAATTAATCTAAATTAACTGGCAAGTAAACATAAAACCTAAAGAACTTAATTATTTTTGTAAAATATTTGACTTACACACAGAAAATCTTGATATATTATTTTTGCTAATATAATTTCATTTTCTTAAACCAGTAATTAATAACTATTATACAACATCATTCATTATTAAGCTTACTATAGATTCGTTATAATTTATTAAAAATTTCTTAATTTGTACGTATAATTGATTTTAAATACTGCTTAAAATATCTTTGACTTGGCTTTAATGTTGAACAGATCTTACTTTCTTCAGATTAAACTATTTTAAAACATAATAATAAAGTTTATTTTAATTTGAAGAAGTAAAAATTATTATAAATTAATTCTATTTTGTCCCGTTTTCCATACATTTGTAGAGAATATCAAAATTTATACTTAAACATAGTCTTTCAATTTTTAAAATTCATATTCTATTTGCTGATACTCAGTTTTTAATTTAACTTTAATTCTATAATATACAGCTATAAATATAATACTAAAATATAAAACCTGCAAACTTATTAGAAAGCAAATATTTTACTTTACATCATTGAACTAATTTAAATGTTCTAATAAATTAGATTTAATTTATTAGAACATTTTAATCCTTTTCATTTTTAAGAAAATTAATATTTTGTACACTTATAAAGCTTTTATATATAATAATAATAAAATATTTTACTATAATTGATAATTAAAGTACTCTTTTTTTTAAATAGCATTTAATTCATTTAAAGCAGGAAACAATACGAAAAAAAAAAAATTCCATTATGAATAAATGTATTATAATTTAGAAAACAATTCTTTAAATGCCATTTATTAAACTGAATAACATTTGCATGCTTCAGTACACAACAAAGTCTGTACTGGATGTACACAAATGTAATTGTTAATAGTAGAAAGGTTAAAATTCCACTATACTGAATGCAATGCAGCACTTAAGATTAATTCTATATAAAAATTATTATAATATTATATATAATATGTTAATTAAAGTTTTAAATTAACATAAAATATTCCTAAGTGTAACAAAACTGAATTGAATATGTATACATCTCAATCACCACCACTCATATGTATTACATGATTAATCTCTAAAATACATTTAAAATGTTCTTATCACAGGATAAAGTTATCTAAAAGGCTAAACCAGCTTCATTCTATGTCATATTAAGAAAATAATCTACTATTACACGTAAGATTAATTTGAGTAGAAGGGGAAAAGATCAATTATTAATATATAGACGTATTATGCAATTTATTTGATTTATCTGTATAACTACACGAATCAATACCTTTTAATTAAATACCGACTTTCCTTAACAATATAATTTATATCTAAAAATTACAGTTAATTTGTTTTTATTGCATAACATACTTTAATTATTAGTTTGCTTATTTTCTAATGTAAGATTAAGAAATTTAACACATCTGTAGCAAATATAAAATACTGTAATTACACAATACCTTGATATTAATTGAAAATATCACTGCAGTTTTTCAGATTAATATGCAAAAGCACAACTTTTTAGCATTTATAACAACACACGTCGCTTTTACGATGCATAACATTAATGTCCGATTATTAATAAATAGCTTTTCTCGACTTTTTTAAAAATGTTTATAAAAAATTTACTTTATAATTATGATTACAAATTAACAAATAAGCCTGTCACATAACAAAATCAGTCAACGGAAGAATAGATTTCAGGTATGCGAAAAAAGAAATGTACTGCAGCCAATTAGTTAAAAGCAGATTAATATTAAAAAAAAACTTCATGTACGTACATTAAATATACTTTTATATAGTAATAGAATATCTGTTTTGATTTATGTTTATCAACATCATTATTAAATGATTTAAATATTTAATTTAGAAGAAACCAGCCAACTTGAAATATGTTAATTTTACTATTAAAAAAGAAAGAAAAAATATCTGGCTGTGAAGCATATATTTTGAATTTAAAAAAAGTACAACTTGAAACTATTTTTAGCACATTATTGATTTATGGTTAATAACAAAAAAAAAACTTTTTTGATTATTTTTTCCGGAAAATTATTATATGCCTGTTCTAGGTTATTTTTAAATTAATGCAAACTATTAGAATCTTCAACCAAAAAAAAAAAAATATATATATATATATAGTTAAGGTAATAAACTTTAAATTCAGAAGGTTCAGTTGTAATAACTTTAAAGCACATAATTAAGATTAATTAAAGTGTCATTTCTAATGTTCGAAACACGAATTAAACGTAACTTGACCTTAACTTTTTTTTAATAATAAAAACTGGGACAAATGATTGCACGGTCCACTTAACAATAATCTTCTAAATGATAAAAAGAAATGAGAGAGAATAATTATTGGTGTAGAACGAGGGGAAGAAATAAAAAAACAAACACGCTACAAGAGGTGAGGAAACTATAATAAGTTACTTCTTACCAAGTCCGTCCGATTCGAAAATTACAGCTTCGTGAACTCCAAATTTTCGGCACCATTTCAAAAAATTTTCGGCGTTATCTCGGGCGTAGAAAGATTTTGATTTGGCATTTTCCCAGCATTTAAACTTTACCGTAGGAACAATCTAAAAAAATTTTATATTTATTATATTAATTTTAAATATTAGCAAAGCAAAAATATATTTTTTTTAACTTTAAAATTAGTCGTGCTTTTAAGCGATGTAGAGATTGCAACAGTTCGCAACAGTAAATAGGCATCATTATTGTTAATTTAAATACACAATAAACATGTGCATTGAAAGTTTGAACTAATTAACCAATTAGATCCACGACAAATTTCAAATTAACCAATTACAAACGGCTTAAATTACAAAACTAATTAAAGAGTGAAGCGAATTTAACATTTTAACACAATTAACTTAATAAATTATATTTACAGAATATTTAAATTTATTAATAACAAAGAAATTTTAAATTGGAAATTAACCAATCGAACAGATTTTAAAATTTAAAATATTTATGTGGCTCCATCTGGTGTCATTGAAAACAAGCATAAACTTACATCGTATTTACAAAAGTACGTTTCATCATTGAAATATTTTAAATTGCATTTTAATAGTTAAAATTAATTCGAATTAATAACATCTTAAATATATAATAAAACTTATATAGGTATTTAACAAATTATGTAAAAAATTTTAGATAATTACACCGACCAATAGGCACTTGATATTGCGAAAACGTTCGACCAATAGGAAGCAGCTGTTTGTTTTTTAAATTCGAATCTTTGTTGTTTCAATTGTATTCGCAAGAACGATTTTCTCAGTCGAAAAATAGCATTAAAAACAACGAAAAAATTACCATTTTTTAATATTACCTCATCAGTTAACCCATTCTTCCTATATTCTTCCGCTCTTTTTTGAATAAGCTGAGCTAAATGGCACACTATCACTCCATTATCAAGCTTATAGAGGAAGTTGTCGGCTGTAATTTCTTCGATTTCTGCAAGAAAAGTTATCGAAAAATTGTTAACAACAAAGAATGAAAGACGTGTTAAATTGGTATTTATTTACCTAATGTTTTATTTAACCATTCTGCCAGGTCTTCTTTTAATGGGATCAGATGTTGTTCCTGTTTCAGAGCAATTTTCTTCTGTAAATCTTCTTCGGTGCAATCCGGTGAGAAGTCGACATTTTTCTGCCAAGAAGCTGCCATTTTCCTTTGCAAATAAATTATTTTCTGACTTTACTGCATCCCCAACTTAACACAGACCACCTTAATGATAGGAAAAACGGTTAAAACTGCGAGAATTATTTTTCGTATAAAAACACGCACGATGTACTCCAGGTTAGAAAATTACGTGAACAAGAACGTTATCGAAGATGCGTGAAAATTCGAAATTTTAGGAATTTTTATTTTATTTTTTCACGTATTAATCCATGAGCAGGAAATAAGTCGACTCAGATATTTAATTAAATAATAATAATAATAAATAAAGACAATAAACAAGCTTTCAAGGGCAATATGATTTTATTATAGGGAATTATAGACTGACCTTAATATAATTGTCTGGGAATAGAGACTTGCAAATTTAATATAAAATTAAAAAGAAAAAAAAGCAAATGATAAGAGAATATAAACTTTAGTAAAATATAATAGAAAAATAAACTGAAATGAATCATATTTAGTATAGAGTTACGACTATATTTAGTTTATAAATAAGCGTTAAATAAAGAAAAAATTATTCATAAATTGAATAAGATCAACATCAAAAAGTGGATTATCGTGATTAATCATACTAATGAAAATTATAAAGTTTTGAGAATAAACTCCTCCCTGATTTTTGACAGTTTCGCAGTATGAACTCGGGAATTTTAGGGCGTTAGATAGATGGTCCACCCCAACTCATAGCTGGCCCCACTAACCGCACCAATCCCAGTTGCTGACGATTTAATTCACTAATCGACTTTCTACATGGGAGTTTTCCACTTGTTTTCGGATAGTTAATGGGATACAAATCATTTTAACTATTTGAACAAGTGAAAGACAGAAGCGCCGATTAGGAACGAAATCCTGGATTAGCATTGTTTTTTAAATAGAAAATATATTAAACAATTAATAATTTCGATTTACTCGATCAAAACAGTGAAGTTGGCGAGTGGCGCCCTATAATCTGATATGTTACCAGGCGAGCAGGAGAATGCAAAACAGTAAGCATATATCGATTAATTCCAGATGTCACTGGTAAGTCTAACGATTAAGCCGGACTAAAAGAAACTAATAAATCGAAATTTACAATAGAATTTAATAATCTGTTAACACATCTCTTAGCTTTAATTAAGCAACGTCGGCGACAACAAATCTGAAAGACTAAATCGATTAACGTGGCTGAAAGAGTAAATCGATTAATGGGCATTTGGTAATCGATAACTGATGAAACTTAACGTGGACAATCTATTTTCTTTATGTAATCGATTAATGGCAATCGGTTATCGTCTGAGGAGGTGGAAAGTGGAGTAGTAGTAGGCTGTTAGGCGCCTCCATCACAAACACGCTCGCCCGGCTCCACGGCCATTGACTGTCGCTCATTCATCGAAACATTAGGCGAGTAAACGAGTATTTTTAACGCATCTTACGTATAAAAATTTTCGTCGCGAAAACGGAGCTAGAGACAAAACTTACCAGTCAAGTAAGCATCCTTTCTTCTCAATCCCCTTCGTTGTTTCCGCCTTTTCGCACGTGCAAATTTCCCTTCCTCCCGTCTCTTCGTCTAAATGCGTACTACGTTCAACGCCATCTGCTGTTGTCGAACGTTAACAAGGAACAAAATCGTTATTTTTCAATTAGTCGAGCGGAAATGTCTTGTTATTATTGCTTTTTTTTAAGTCCTTAAAAATTGTTAAGTACTTTTTAGCAATGTAAAGTATTTTTCATTTCTATTAAGTTAGAAAAAATAATAACAAGAAAAAATGTTTAAAATGGCGCCTCGCAATTATCTGCTATTTCATTATTTATGAAGTGTTTTATAATCAAATTTAATGATTTATTATTTATCGCAAAAAGCGAATATTAATTAGTTCGTGTGGATATTAAATTAGTACTAAAAATTTATTATTAGATTTTCATAGTAGAAAATATTGTAATTTTTTAATAATTTACTACAACATACAGTACAGGCCTAAATATTTTTTACTCGAATATTAAATTCTGTATTAAATTTATGTTAAAGTTGCAAAACCGAATTAGTAATTAAAATTAATTATATATATATAATATTTTAAATATTTATTAATATCGTTAAATATAGAAATTTTTTTATAAATAATAATTTACAATATGATCCATAGAGGGCTCTGATAAATATTTTTTAATTTAAAAATATATATACGATTTCGCCATCTATTGAGAAGTAATTTCAAAATATTATTTTAAGAAAGTAATTAAATATTAATATTACTTTACTCTTAAATATTATATTAATTAGCAATATATAATGAATACGTAACGAGATAATTTTAATATTAAATCAGTCGTTATAAAATACAGCTTATCTCAAGTAAAAATCTGTAATTCAATCTACTAGAACAGTGAAGGGTATTGTATTTTTAAAATTAATTTTACGTAAAAAATAAAAAATATAGGCCTATATATATTCAAATTTATTAGAAATTTATTTTTAAATTTTTTTTTCATTTTAATAAATATAAATATATATATTAAGTATTTTTATAATGAACTTTTAATCTTTGAAATTACTGATTGATTTTTCTATTAAAAGCCATTATTAATTTAAAGGAATTTTATTTATTTATTTAGTTATTTACCTTTAAACGCCGACAAATTTACAATTTTTTCTGTGCGACGCTGAGGGTCGTCGTTAAAACCTTCTTACGTCACTAAATTAAAAAGAAAACGATGTGAATGAATAAAGTTACATCACAGATTTCCATTGTTTCGTCTTCGAGTTTTAAATAATGAGATAATCTTTGTGTCTTATTTATTGTGAAGGAATTGACAGTGATAATCTCATTTTTATTATAACTACAGAAAATGTATTGTGACGTCATTGGTATCATTGATTTTAACTGCAAGGTTTAATTTATAAAAATTTTTTTGTATTATATTTTTAACAATGGTCTTGACACACATGCTATGACCATTTTACCAAATCTTATAAATCATAAATATCTCTAGTGTATTTTATTCTTATAAGACGTTAAAACATGACATTCATTAATGTTGGATTTAAAAAATCGTAAAATTACAATATTTTACCAAAATATCTTTTATAAAATATATATAGTCTAGTGATAAATTTCGTATTTTAAGCCTGGATGACCTATTTAAATCCTGTTTAGCCATTTTGTTTCTCTCGTTATTCTACCCTCAGCACATAAATAAATGGTGGAAAATACTATCGTTACTTAATTAACGTTTAGATTGTTTATTTTTAATATATATCTATATATATATATATATATAACATTTTCTTGTTTAAAAAATTGTTTAAATGTAAGTATATTTGTTTGTTTATTTTTTATATATAGAATGTATATCATGAAATTGTTTACTAGTAATTATATAGGCCTATATATAAACGAAAATAGATATTTATAAAAATTCTATTTCTCAGAAAGGAAAATTAAAAATTTTAAATCTGCAAGTGCGAAAGTTTTTTTAATAAAATATTCAATGACTCTTTATTAGTATGATTTTGTAGTCGGCGAAAAAAAATATGAAAACATTTCGAAGAAAGTGTATTAATTTTTCTAGGAAATTCTACGTTGAAACGTATAAAATATTGTAGAAAATCTTCAGAATATTTTATTATTAAAGAAGCGAAAGGGCGAAATTATATACAAGAAGACATCACTTATATATTTTCCGATTTTATAAACCATTATAAGTTTATTTAAAAGATTAATTCTAAAAATAAATTAAGCGCAATTTAACAAACAAGAACCAGTTTGAAACCAGTTAGTGTGTATTTTCTCGTGTTAAAAGAGAGAAGGGGGAAAACGCACGGAAAAAATTCATTAAAAATCTTTTTGTGTAGTTTTAATATGAAAATTTTCGGTGGTACCGCATCTACGTTTCTTCGCTCTCCCCGTAAACAACGATAGACTCTTCCATATCTAACACATGTTATTTCACTTGCAAAGATCGGAGTGAAAAGCAGGCAGCAGTTGTATTTTAAGTGTGGCATCCATTTTGTTGCCCAGCTATGGATAGAGACATTAAGAAGGTGAGCGAAAACGCATCTTTATCTCTTAACCAAGATGGATACGGTTTTTATGAGTGTTAGTATTATTTGAACATTGTTGGGAGTGAAGGATCTTCTTTTTATCAATTCGATTCTGTGATTATCACACATCCTTTCGCATGTTTAGATAGTAAATGTGACGTTGTTAGGGGGATATTTTGTGTAGTTTGGTGTATTGATCTGTACGGCATCTAGGTTAGAAGCTTCTCATTCTGTCTCTGCATTCTACGTGTGTTTGAATCATCTCGAGGATTTTTCGCTAGATTTTTACACTGGTTGCTCAGGTATGTAATTTTTATGTGTTTATCTCTTCACAAATATTTTCTTCATCATTTCTCGTCATTTAAGTTGTGAACAACGTTAAAACGTGTTTCGAATAAATTATTTAGCGTTGCGTTCTAAGCATTTATATCTTTAATATATACTTTATAGGATAAATATCGATCCATTTTATCACTCGTAAATTTAAATCATATTTTTTTTTTTTTTTTTTTTTTTAATGTTCTATCGCTAGACGATACTTGAAATTGAAGATTTAGTTAAAGATATCTTTTATAAAACCTAAACTGGAAGAAAATTTAATTATATAAATTATTTTTATTTATAAAATAGGCATTTTTATATCTAGAAAATTGGCCTTAATGACAGACAAACGCTTAAATATAATCCAAATAAAGATACATTTAGAGTTGAAAATTTTGATTGTGAAACACGATTATTGAGGATATATTGTGTTATATAAACTGCGATATTTTTCCTGCCTTTTCTGTGTAAAATGCACAGGGAACGACGGATAAAATGATTGAAATGTCCTTGACGTCATCGACTGGGCTGATCAATTATAGAAAATCTGTAAGATAAGCCATCCATGAATATTTTATTGACGAAGCTAGTTACAGGGGTATATAAAAGTAGCCATCTAAGTAAAGAATATCATAATTAGTATTCCTAAATTAATTATTATTACAGCGAATTTTTACTTATCGGGCGTGACGTCATTAAGGATGCATGATTGTTATAATGTATAATTGTGTGGTTGTTGCACGTTTCGCGTTACGAAAATTTCACACGCGATTATAACATTGACCTTATATTTTTCATTTTAAAGAATTTCACGTATTATTATAGTGTTTTCTCGAGGTTAAACGTTACGTTTTATCCCTGCCGTGACGTCATAAGCGAACGTTCTTAGCAGACGAAATTATTTTTCTTTTTCTCCGCCATCTTTACGTGTCATCCAGGTAATATTTTTATACATTATTTTATCAATTAAAATTATCTGAATGGTAATTTTCACTGAGTTATATACGTCGTATAAAATCCTTTTACGAAGATGCAATTGAATGAAGCATTCTCGAGTTACAATGTCAATCAAACTTATGCTTATTTAAAAAATAAAAAAATGCACAGAACATTCATAAATAATCTGTTAATTAATTATATTTAATGGCATAATACGATAGTAGTAAGTGCTTATATACTAGATTTATAGTTTAAAAAGATCACGATATAATAAAAATCATGTGCAAAATGTCCGATACTAACGTAAAATTTAATAAAAAGTTGCTTAAAAAATTAAAATTTGTCGTTAAAACTGCGTAGAAAAAATCTATAATTAATATTGTATACACCTAATTTTTTTATTAGTTAAGTTACAAATATAGTGTTGCTTTTAGTGTGAGTAACAATAGAACGATTGTGTGTTTTAGTAAGCCAAGATGGTCCAACCACCGTCCCCAACGATAGCTTATTTGCTTTGCCACGTTCTTATTCAAAAATTTATATTCGATTATATATTTTAATAACATTTTTTCCCTCATGTAACACATCTATGATGAAGCTCTAAAACAAATAGAAATTCCTTTTGTTTACTCTTTTTCTCTTTGTTAAAATAAGAACCAATGGCCCCGACTCTTCGTCAAAAGTGATACTTGATCCGAAGACCTGAAAAAAAGTCAACAAATACTAATACACAAGAAAAATTTATATAAATAAACTATAACACTTAATTTATTTATCATTTTAGTTTTGAAAAGAAGTGAAAAAAGTGAGGGAAGAGAAGTGAAAAAAAAGGAAATTTTAGCGTTAAAAATAAAATAACTTTATAAATTATCGTGTTCTTAGTAGTTTCAGACGTGTACATTTTGCATAATAATGTAATGCAATATATAACATCGCAATTTAGACATTTAATAAATTGAGTTATAAATATATAAATAAATTGTATGTAGTACGTCTAATATAAACCACAGTATTATCTGTATAATTTATTTATGACGTAAAGGCTTCATTATTACTTTCGTATATTACAGACTAACTTTGTTATGCAATACAATTTGCTTATTGTACAGTACATAATATAGTCACTTTTTATTTATTTATTATATACCTAATAAGCTAAGGTTTATAATAAATAATGGGTATAAATTTAAAATTAACACTAATAAAAAGGCACTTTTTTTCTACCTTTGCTTTAAAGTTGTGCAAGAATATTTCTACTAGTAATATAACACTAAATGCATCTAAGTGATGAATTGCATATAGGCCTACAGGTCTAGCTCTTGTAATTAAAGCATAGAGACATTTTAATACGGAAATATATGTACGGTATTTATATATATATATAAGGGTAAAGTAGGCTACAATTTATTTCTTTTATTTCTTTATACAAACAACATATAAAATGTCTATAAAATACATACTTTGTTGATACTTATTGCTCACAATGTTAATATGTAAGCTGGAAAATATGTAATAAATGTTATTTGTTTAGCAAATTTTTATTTGCTTAACTCAATATTTGTGTTTTTTTTTTTTTTTTAACTGTATTTAAAGAGTAAATTCTATTAATTCAAATATCAGTTAATTAATAATAGAAAATATTATATATAAATATCTGATAGAAACATAATTTATAATTAATTTACTTATAGTTATATTATCTATTAATATATTTTATGGATAATTAAAAATAACAAATATCATTTTTTTTTCCTGTGAATAACTAAAATTACAGTTTTCATATTTTATTTTCTTATCAAAATCGTTTTAATATATAATTTATATCTTAAAATAATGAAAAAACCTCATAAAGACATTATGTTTATGTTTGAGAACAATATGGATTTATATTTAAGAGTTAAAAAATGTATTTCAAGCATAAAATATAAACATATATTTGTAAATGTTTTTAAGAAATGTACTTACAAAATGTATAAATACCGAAATGTAGTTTAAACATATACGTGTGTGTTTGTACAGTACTTACTATATATATATATAACATACTCCAATCTTGATTATAATTCTAGTCATCGGTAAGTGTATTTCTTGAGATTTTAAACTCATTATTTTTATTAAATTAATTCAAGGTGGAAGATTCTCCTGTCAATCTCACAACCTTTGACCTTTAAAAACTGCATATTCCTGCCTGGAGAAGACTTTTTCGATTTTAATCTTGGAAAGCACTCTAAGAATATAATGATTTATACTTTTAAAATTTTCATTTATTTCTCCCTATAAAACTTTTTGTATATTTTTTTAATGACTTCGTTATATAATGTAATTTAAAAGTATATATATATATATATATATTAATTTTTTTAATTGTATAGATATTTAATTAACATTTAAAGTTAATTAATCGATATTAGTTATCTCCGGAAATTTCAAAGCGATTAATGACATTTCGGTATGAGTAGTTTGTACTGAACATGAGTATAATGAATGACTTCATTCAGATTAAATGTTATAGAAATACGTGCCTAAATAATACTCTATTATATAAAATTTCCAATAAAATACAATGTAATTGTTGAAAATCATCCCTTTAAACTTTTATTAAGATAAAATCAGATTTATCTCAAGGACAGCGACAGTCATTATTTTTACAAAACTAGAGCAAGTTATTTGGGAAATCGTAATGACTATCCGGTTTTCTTACAATCCAGTTTTTCTTCTATAGTGTAGACATCAATAAAATATATTGGATGTTTTGATAAGAATTTCTCTATTTATTATAAACAGTTTCGTTTGTAATATGTCGATTAGTCTGTAAAATAAATCTATCTTTATCAATGTCAGTTAATAAGAAATTATAAAACTACAGACCATTTCAGTGTTCAATATCATGATTTTATACTTTCAGAATGAAGTTTACTAATATATGTTAAAATATAATGCATTTCTGTATGTTATAATGTGTCTTTTCTTTTCTTTTATTATTGATAGATTAGAAGATGAACAGCCTTATTATGTCAGCTGCCCAGATCCTATTTTCATTCGGAAGTTATAACTGAACGTTTATCAGGTTATGGATGAAGAAGAGAAAGTAGAAGTACCCAAGTATTTACGAAACATTCCACCAAATGCCATTAATCATCCTATAGACAGGAATATCGCTTGGAGTTTTGTGTTATCCGTCATATTCGTGGCTGTGGCTATTGTCACTGGTTTTCCTATCGTTGGTTTAATGATTGTACTCTTACCACTAGCAGTTATAGCTAGGCAAACTACGTTCAAGCTGTGCACTTGTAAGAAAGGTACGTGTAACGGTCAGAAATTAAAGCTTGTCTCTCCTGCCGATACATTCTGGTTACACGATTCAGACTTTAATCGTTATATTGGACACTGTTTATTCTTTTTCGATTCAGA
The DNA here is from genome assembly GCF_030686945.1 of Centruroides vittatus. NCBI lineage: Eukaryota > Metazoa > Arthropoda > Arachnida > Scorpiones > Buthidae > Centruroides > Centruroides vittatus. The sequence continues at coordinate 92,267 of NW_027121840.1, read as the reverse complement.
GCTGACAGTTTCTAGGATCAGGGATATTGTTCTGGTTCGTGTTTTAAACAGAAGAAAGGATGACGGACAGAAAGCATTTCCGCGTTTTACTCAAAGGATCTTAAGACTTTCGGCAGGCTACTGTTGGTGTGAGGATAATGATTTTAATGTTGAGAATCATATTTATGAAGACGACGTTAAGGTGCGCACAAAAAAGCAATTGAGAATACGTCTGAGTCAACTGATGATGGAACCTTTGCCATCTCATCGTCCATTATGGGAAATCAGACTGGTGAGGGATTATGGTGGAAATTCCGATACGGTATTGATCGTTAGAGTGCATCAGGCAGTTAGTGATGGAATTTCGTTGATTAAAATTCTCACCAATTGTCTGTCGGATACACAACAGCCTATCAGGATGAAACCAAGATTCGGTGGAACTACATTTCCTCTTAATGTATTTAGAGCGCTTGTTGTGGGTCCATTGACTTTTATAATGTGGTTAATTTTTACCAAGAGGGACTATAATTTTTTCTCTCGTGGAGAGCCTTGTTCTAAACGTCGCGTCGTTGCCTGGTCTAGGGATATCCGCCTTTCGAAAGTATTACGAATTAAACAAGTTACTAGAAGTTGCCTGAATGATATACTCCTGACAGCCACAACCGGTGCAGTCAGGGAGTATTGCAGGAAACATGGGCCTTGCAACCCACCAGATGTGACTGTAAGTAATTTTTCTATTATTTTCTCATTAAATTATAACAATGTAACAAGATAAATGTAAGAACAATCTCTTTACAAGATAAAATAGACTTGAAAATAGAGTTTGCTGAGTGGTGGTATTTTTTTCCTTTTGTTTTGTTCGTTTTTTCATACCTTTCTTTTTAACACAATTGGCTTGAAAAATCTTAATTTGACAATAACATCCCAACATGAAAAAACTTGGATTGTTTCCAATACTGCTCTTACGTCAGGTTTGTAACGTGGCCTTTAAAACACTTTTTCTTTCCTTAAATACTTCTGTAGTTCATTCTTTAAAATTCTTTTTTTGCTTAAAGACTATTTAGGTTAATGCTCCTCTCAAAAGGGTGCTAGAAATTTATAAATTATTCTTAGTCGTACATAATTTCGAAATGAATATTTGTCGGATTGATTAAGCAGAACAAAATGAATTCATCGAAGTATTTAAAATGTCCTTGAGTTTTCTTTTGCCTTATACTCATTATAATTCTTTAAGGCATTAATCAAGGGAAAAAATCATTTAATATCTTTATAAATTATCTTCAAATATTACTTTCTTTGTCATTACATGACATTTTCGATCAGAACAACCCATCATCTTAATTACACTATTGTAATGAACACTTAAAAACTTTGCCTCTTATTGTTTTATTATTGCTGTGTTCCAAGTTACCAAATATTTTTGTCAGTCTCCTGTTGTTTTTCATTTCTATCTATTTTCCTGTTTCCTGATAGACGGTAGATAAAGCTAAAATAAACGGTCTCCTGCTAACCATCGGTGCACGGTAACACGAAAATTCATCAGTTTAAAATTCTTCAAGGTTAGACAGCAAGTTACAAAAATTTGATAATCCCAATCGCATAGTTCTTATTGTATTTATTATTACTTTTTAAATTTATTCTAGGTAAGCTTGCCAGTCGATCTGAGTTACGAACCTTCAGCTGTAGAATCTATACCAGAGATGGGAAATAAAATTGCTATAGTAAATACCTGTTTACCTACAAACAAAGAAGGTGTCATACCACGCTTATGGGAAGTACGTCATTATATGGAAGAACTAAAAACGTCTGCTGATCCCGTTGTTATGTATGGGGCTATATATTTTCTCATAAAGTTATTACCCCACGTTTTATCCCATTGGTTACTAGGTCTTATAAGTAGGAAAGCTACTGTTAACTATAGTAATTTGCCCGGTCCTAGTGAGTTTATCGTTTTGGGATCAAGAAAATTAAAGAAATTCTGTTACTGGATGGCTTGTAATCCTAATGTACCAGTTTCATTTTCATTATTAACTTATGGTGGAAATTTAACTGTTGCTGTGTCTGCCGATCAAACTATCGTCACCACGCCCAAGGACCTTATTAAGAATTTCATCGCTGAGGTAAAACATATTTAAGTTTCAAATTTATATTACTAAATAATAAAAGTGATTGTAGAATATTAAAAACACAAAACTGAACTATTAATCTGCTAAATTTAAAATGGAAAATTAGTAACAAATATGAAATAGAAATGTGTTAATAACAGCTTTGTTATTAATACATTTCTATTTTAATTTAAACAATTTTTGTTTGTTTAGGCCTACTTCTGTTTTTTATTTATCTCACTAAATCTACTGTTCTTTTCGAATTACATGTTTAATTAATTCATTTTATTTATTGATATAGATTGTATCTATGTATTCGTTTTCATATTTGAATAAAAATTTACTAGTAAAACAGAACTACTTTGGAAGGAAATTCATAAATGAAAAATGATGTTATACATATTTTGATTCTTTATTCTGCTGATGTATTGATCTGATTTTATTATAACGCATATTTTATACGTAGATCTGACATATTTGATCATATCATGAATTTCGTGATATAATTTTTTAACTTAATACAGTTTCATAACTTTATTGACTTTATAATATAATAATCATCATAATACCTATTTCCATTTAATTATTATTAATTAATGAATCGATTTTTTCTTGGATAGCTCTCATATAACAACTCTGCATAAGGCAACATTTATTATTTAGTCTATATTCGAATTACCAAAATCGATTTAAAATAAATAAAATTAATTAATTTTTTTAAAAATATTTAATATTAATTATTCATAACAAACAAGAAATCTGTGATTAAATTGGCTATCGTATTAAAAATATTTATAGATATTGATATTATAGATCACAAAAAGGGATATTTTCTTTAATATAAAAAAAGAAATTCTATTTTATTTTAAAATTTAATTAAAAATGTCTTCATTTAACTATCTTCTAGATCGCTTCTTGAATTTATAGAACTAAATTTAACTTTTTAATGTTAAAACGATAATTCTCTTTTTAATAAAGTAGTTCCATAAAGGAATAACATTACCAAATTTTTAATATCGAGATATATAATTCAGCCTTTGTTTTTTTAATTAACACGATCCATTGTTCTCTGAGACGTAGGAACCGATAATACGAGAATTCCATGTTAAATACTCTTTTATTTTTAATGATTTTCGTTTCTTGTTTACAATGTATCAACATAAGAAATATCGATACAGTTTAATACAATTTTGTTTTTAATTTTCTACCTATAATATTTTTATAAAATGCATTTTATTTTTACAGTCGCATTCCCCAGCTTTATCGTATTTAATCGTCACTTTAAAATATAAAATTAGTAATTAAATTATAATTAATCGCATGGATGAGAAGTCTTTAATGCGTACACGTTCAAATATGGGGTCAATAACTAGTACAAGGCTATCGTCAGGGGCTTTCCGATTACTCACGCAGATCACGAACTTATACTATTTACCATATCCGTGTCATCACCTACCTGTTTAGAATCGATTTATAAACGTAACTCCTGTATCCAAGAAAAATAAGAAAAAAGAATTACGTAACGTTAATCTAACCTAAATTCTAAAATTATATAGTAAGTTTTTGTTTTTCTACAGATCAATAAATTGGCTCATTTGCTAGCAAAAAGGAGAATACCAGGTGAACAACGTAGGAGGAGCAGCTACACATCAGAAAGGAGGCAAGAAGAGATTATAAAACCCCCCATGCAACAAGTAAGATCTGGCCTGAGTAAGATAGTTATTTCTTCTATTTTAATTAGAAATATAATTTATAAATATATAATAAACAGATTTATGTATTATATTAATATTAATAGTTTCAAAATTAAATAAATAAATAAAAATAAGCTTTAGAATATAAGAGATAAGAGAATTAAAAGATTTTATAAACTTTAAAAAAAAATGTTTACTTTTCAACTAGTTTTAATTTAATTAGTCGGTAATAACTATCTTTTAATTACTCTCATTTGTAAATTTTTCATACACTTTGCATAATTTATTAGTAATATATAAAATTATTATTAATATTACTATTAGTGGTGGTAGTAGTAGTATTTAAAACATTTTTCGTGCTTTGTTTCTATGAATGAATATAGTACAACAGCAATTGACATTAAAGTTTCAAACAGACTTCTGAATGTTTTTCCGAAAACCTCACGCACATTCAGTATTAAACATGACACAGTTCCTTTATAAATAATAACAGTAGCAATGCCAGCTGTATAAAATAGATAAAAATCATGCACATAAGTTCATTGCATAGTTTACAAAAGTATTATCCCGTTCTAAATCTCCAAGCTGTTTTCTAAATCACGCATCCCAATAATTGAAAATGAAATTTAATTACACGTTTGTGAATTAATAGAACAAAAATTAATTCACGTAATTTAATTGTATATATTAAGATATATAAATTCTGAATTTATGCACGGTCTGTCAACCGCTTCGACATTAGTTTTACTGACGAACAATCTCCTCGTCGTCGAGCTTGATAAAAGGTAAAAATCTTGATTTTTGTTCCATGTAATTTTCGATTACACGGAACGAAAATTCAAAATTGCTCTGAACCGTATCAAGTTTCGATTACTTTTGACACCTGTACTGAAAAATCGATTATATTTAATCAAGGTCGTAGCGGTAAAATTTTTACTTTATTACTCTAACATTTTTGATTTTTAAAAATAAAATAATAATAATAATAATAATAGCAGCTCACGACTTTCCACCAAATCCGAATTCATTTACGAATAGAATTAAATTTTTGTGTAACGTTTTAGAATTTATTTAATTAAAAGCATGCACGCTTCTTAAATAATTAATTGCATTTTTTGCCGAATGAAACTAATTATCGTAGTTTTATCGAATTTTAAATTAAAAAATTTAATCTATTTTTAAACAAATTTTACATTATTATTATTACACAGTATTATTATATTTTTCACTTGATTATTTCTCTGTTAATAGTATTTTATATATGTATATTTATATATTAGTTACAGCAAAAACTAAATTTGGTACAAGAGGAGCTTCACGAAGTGGGGCAGAAATTCGACATGCTCAATCGCTTAGATAGCAGTGTGATAATTGAATATAAAGGGGTGCCAATATCTCGTTCTGCCCTCTATTGGAAATTAGAAGAATTAAAAGAAGAATTTTCTGAATTATTGGCAGAAATGAGAAGAAGAAAATCTCTAGCTGATGGAATTATTATTAACATAGAAGTAAGGAATTCCTTTCAACGTTTACTTTCATATCATTTTTAATATATATGTATTTTCTATATTTATATATGGTACGAATAAATATTAAAATATTGGAATATATAACAATCATGCTATCACGATTACACGGTAATTAATGAGAAACCTTTTCAATGTTAGCGCCATATGCAGTTTAATAATGTTATTTACACTAACTATAAATTTATAATTAACTAACACAATTTCCTTTTATTATGATGAACATTACATGAACTTATATAATATATATAATAATTCTATATAAATTTGGGTTAATGCTACCTATGGTTCCAAAATGGCGGCTCGTCTCTGATCCCAGTAAATAGAAGAAGGGAAACAGTGGGGACGCACGTTCTAACCTAACCTAACCTAACCTATTCTAATAATTTGTTGGTAATAATTATGGTAATTTGTTAGAATAGGCTAGGTTTAGGAAAACGTGCGTCCCCACTATTTCTTTTCTTCTATTTGCTGGGATCAGAGACGAGCCGCCATTTTGGAACCATAAGTAACATTAACCTAAATTTGTATCACTGTATATAACTGTAGTAAGTGAAAATCGTTTTATAGATTTATCTATAATCTTATATCTATCGAAACTTTTGTTATATGAAAGTTCTATTCGATTTTATGTTATACATTTAAATAGTTTATATCAACATGTAAGCTATTAAAATAATATTAATTTGCCATAATAACGGATATATAATGTATATATAGGCTATATTTTCTTGCGTGAATATTTAAATACATATTGATCTTGAAACTATTTTATAGAGATAAATGCAGAATAATTAGAAAATTAAAAGAATAAGATAAGCCAACAAGTTATTATATACAAAAGACATTGTACGTCTTCTATTGATATTTAGATAGAATAATACAATATCTATAATTGCGTGAAATAATAATTTCCATGCAGAGAACAATATTAATTTTGGGAAAAATGGAATAAACATGTCATAGTTTTAATTATTTTTGTATGTACAACTATTTCATATAGATTGTACAATTTACAAATTCAATAGACAGAGAATTAGTAGTGTATTTATAAACTTAATTATATATATATATTTTTCTGATTTAAAAAATTTGTATCATTATAAACATATTAATAAACAACTAAGTAATTGCAAATATACATAGTACGAAATATATTTAAATAATTTTTTAATTAAACAATTAAATTATTATAAATTTAAAGATCTAGATATCCAATAGATCCTGTATACTTTCCATTTAAACATGATTCTTTAAAACCTTATTTTTTTACAATTAAAAATGATCATCGGACGTCTGTCGGATGATCATCTGATGTCTGTCGGACAACGCGTCGTCCGACTGTCTGTCCATCTGTCTTTCCTTAATCTCGAGAACGGAGTTAGATAGATGACTCTATTGTTAAAGGAAAAGTATGATATACAGGGGGAAAGATACTACTAATTTGAGAGGTGAAAAGCATATATTATAAATTAAATAAATTAAAAATATGATTAAAAATTTCAGTCATAAAAACGTCATAATAAATAATTGCTCGTTAAAATACAGACGGTTCTTTCGTGTTTCGACTCTAAAAAACTATTAATTATAAGTTTATATATATACGAGCAATTACTTATTGTAACAATGCGGGAATACAATTTTTAATCTTAATTTAATTTTAAAAAATCACGTGACTTCCGGTATAGATCGAACGTTCGTATTAAATGTCAACAAATGATTCGCTAATTTGGTGACATTTGTAATAAACCTTGTAGACTCGTATATAAGCTAATGCTCTCGGTGTTTTATCTAAAATCATTACAATAGGTTTTCAAAAGTATACTGTAATTGCATTTATCTTATTATTAGATACAATAATAATTCCTTCAGAAATATTCGATTATTGTTAGTTCAATAAAGATCTTACGATTCTAAAGGATATAGTTTTGCCGTTTCTACTGAATTTAATACCGCGTATCCATTAGATTTAAAAATGATTTCCAATAAAAGAAACACAATTTATAAAATATATTTTATCAGTTATTATTACATTATATAATAATTTTTTTAAAACGTATTAATAATTTAATAAAAAGCATTTCATGCCGGTACGCTATTTAAATTCCATTTTTACAATGGCATTACTTGTATGACATCATTCCGTTTGCAAAAATTTAATTATCACGGTGATTTGCCTTCTTTTTCATCTACGAAAACTTACGAATTAATCGATTATCGATTTCGCAATTAATTTCAATTAGATTCCGAATTCATTCAAAGCGAATTTAGTAATTAACACGAAATGTCATTTCCACGTCACCTATGACGCCAGTAAAAGTGCATCGTTTATTTCTATGGATATTTTTGGAAATGATATTATAGTAAATAATTGATTTCCATTCTGTCGTAAATCTTTCAGAGATGTACTGTTGCCGTTTATATTTTATTTATGATTCAAAATTCCTTTTCCAATATACATTTATCTGATGTTACACCACTTCGTCATCCAGTATTAAATAAAGCTAAGTATTTCATATATGGTTAACAGCATATTGGTCTATATGCATTATCTTTATTCCCTTTTTTAATTCCTGGAATTAAAGTAAATTTCGTTTAAAATGATTCATTTTTAATACTTATTACTTAAGTAAATGTTTTAATAGCGATTTTCTATAAATTTAGGATGAAGATATGGACGGGGAGGTTAGAAGGCCCAGAAGAAGGGCCTTATCTACATCCGGAAGGAGAGCGAGTTTCTCTACAATAGCATCGACAGTATCGACAGCTAGACCATTAACCACTCCTACCATGACTCATCACAGTTCATTTCTGTCACCATCCCGACTAGATATTAATTATTCACCAAATAATCAACACAGAAATGCACAGGTGCGTACCTCAATTAAATATTCCAGTACGGTAAATACAAAAGCAATGATTGCGAATCCCCCCTCATTAATGTGACTGGAATGGAATTTTGTAGAAAATCACGATTCTGTTGTTACCAACGTTAATTGTTTTTTTCTTCTTCTTCTTTTTCTTTCCTAGGGAAGAATGGCACGAAGAGCTTCTGAAAATCTGAATAGGGAAAGAATATATTGATTTACGTATAAATTCGAATACATTGCAGGTTTTATCGTAAGTAAACGTTTTAAAAAAGCAAAGCGAAATTGTTTTAAATAATTATGCATTAAATAATTGCTATAATTATCATCATTTCGAATATCCTTATGCCAATGTATTTATTTGGCAAGTCATTGTAATTTATTATACTGTAAAATATCGTGTATAAGATTCGTTGGAGAGTATCAATTCCGAATTGATTACCTTCCTATCGTTATTTTAATTAATAGTTGAATTGTTAATCTTTACCTGTATATATATATACAGTAAATATAGTTGTACGTATTTTATTCTTTTTCTATTAGGTAGCACAGTAATTTAGTATAAAAAAAAAAAGTAATTGGGTTGGAAATACATTATGCATATTTATTAATTTTTGAATAATAAAAAAAAAATATTTATGAATCTTTAGTGTTTTCTGTAAATTGAAAATATAGACTAATCTGTACAAATGTATACAAGTAATTTTGATTTACTGCACACACAATGGTAAACTAATAAAATATTGAATTTATTGCACCTAATAAAATATTGAATTTAAATATGACGGATTTAGTTATATATAAATATATACATATATATTATGGGAACTTGTAAACCGGTACGTAAATATTAATTTCAGTAAAATAGTTAACGAACAGAATATTTTTCAATAAAATTTTACTGGTAAACAATAATGTAATTTTGTTTTTTATTGTTAAGATATTTTCAATGCAATGTTTTAAGCAATGAATTTCTGAAGAAAAAGTAAACTTCATAATTTGCCTTCCAATTATCACTCTGTTTTAATAATTGTATGGTAATTATAGAATAAAATTTTGTTCCTGAAAGTAACCACAAATACATTATTGAACAGATCTATTTAAAATATTTACAACAACACGGCATACTTGGAATAGTAGATAATGAAGAAAAAAATTTAGTTAAAATTGAAGAAAAGGTATACCAATAAACAGCCTTAATAATGAACTTTTAAACGAAAATGATTGAAACTTTTATAAACTAAAAAATACACTAAAATTTTTTATTTGATAAATTTATTGAATTTTAATCATATAAACATATTTTTAAGTTCAATACATATTTAGTTCATTATTTTCTTTATACAAGAGATGAGCAAATCTTTACAAGTTACAAATCAAACAGTTTGATAACAAAGTATTTGATATTCTATACATAAGGAATTAGCATTCAAATATATACATAGTTTATAGAGAATAAATAAATGTGAACCTAGCCATTGTCAATATGGATTATTTTAACTTGGTAACCAAATATCTTAACTGTTAATAATTTCTCATACTTTGAATTTTTTTCCATATATTTGATAAATTGTTTCCCCCATACGGAATGGGTAAAAATTTTTAGAAAAATTAAAGTTACACGTAACGGAAAAGAAGATTAATTCAGCATTGTATGTCTGTCGTAGATATTTCGGCGCTGTTCTTGCACTTGCCGCTTCCATCTATCTTGCTGCTGGCCGACTCTGTTCAAAACATTTGTACTTGAAGTACGTGGTCGCTGCATAGCTGCTATCGGTTCGTCCTGTCAAAGAAACGAGTGAAAAAATTTAACAAAACATACAAGTAAATGTAACAAAAATTTGTGGAAGTGTTCATAACAGACATTACAAAACACTGAATTCAATATTTAGTTAATCAGATTTTCAAGATAAAAGAAGTTACCAGATTAACTTCTTCATTTGTATGCTCTTCATAAGTGGTACTGCGTTTGTTAAGCAGAGGATCCAAGCACATTAGAAACAGCATATATACAACCAAAAGAGAAATCACCCAAATGATCAAAATAACTACAACCTAAAATAAAATGTTTAAAAATTGTTTTAGTTTTGAAAATTATAACTAAAGAAAATTAATGTGTAAAAATATACAAAATTATTTACAAATCAAAATATTTATACATTTCCTTCGCTTGCATATATCTAACTTTCATAGTAACTTGATAATTTTTATTAGGAAAAGATAAATATTAAATATTTACAAATTTAAAAACTAAACTGTTATTCATATATTAGTTCATATTACTTAATTTTAAAATTTTAAGGTAATTAAAATTGCAAACAAGCTTCAATTGTGTTATCAAATTCTATTCAGTATAAAAAAATTTTTTAAATTAAAATCAATCAATCTTCATCACATCAAATCTCATTTAAAATATATATACAGTGACAATTAATGGATGAACGATAGAAAGAAGTTTTCGTTATAATTATATTGATAATATCTCAATAATTAAAATACTCATTAACACATTTAAAAGTTTTAATATCCAACAAAATTTTAATGGAATTAAGAACTGCTTAGAATATGTTAATGAATAATTACATCCAATATGATTTATAAATCAGAAATTCTTTACATTCTTATTGTAGAAAAAAAATCATTTGTCATTTGATAAAACCATATCAAAAAAGTAAATGTTTTAATATAGAATAATATGATACAAAGTTTATATACATTTATATGCAAATATACAAAAATATAACAATGCAAATATATTAATAATAATAATAATATATTTATAAAAATAAATATTATTATTATTATTATTATTATTATTATACAGGAGATTTTATTAATTAAGATATAAAAATTTTATGTAATTTAAAAATATCATAGTAGTCACTTTTGTTTCCAAAATAATCATTTCTAATTTAAAAATAAAACAAGTAAATCCAATAATATCATTTACATTTTAAGGTTATTTATATCTGATGCTAAATTATATGAATATGTATTAATGTGCAATTACCATTTATGTCTATTCATTATTAAACAGTTTGTATTGAATGAATTACATGATTAGTAAATATTAATATAAAATGCACTGTTCTAAATGCGAGCTATAAATAATGTTTGTAATTCATTAACTAAAATAATTGCATGTTTAAATATAAACATATTTTCATGTTATTTATTAGCTAAATTACATGATCTGATTTTATTAAAATTGCCATAGTTGTTTTATATGATAAACTTTCCATTTACCATATTCCTGTCTCAAAATACCATTCTTCATAATCTAGACTAAAACAATAATGAAAGAATAATAAATTATTCAATGTGTATTTTGTTAATTTGTATCTATTTTCTATTATAAATAATAAATCATGTTAAAAAGAAAAATTAATTAAATTCTATGAATATATTCATGAAGTAACTGCATGATATTTAGATATATAGTTCAAAATTAAAATTATAAATATCTTGCACACAATTACCTAAACATATTATAAAACTGTATTTTGATTGAAGTGACTTCATACAGTTAAACACATTTTGTTGTAGCTATTTTAATTAGCTAAGTTTTCAATCAAAATAATAAAGATTCACTATTCACTTAAAGCAATTTTTATATGAGGTTTTCATTTATTGAAAGTATAAATCATATTTTCCTTCAATACCTAAATTTATAACTACTACTAAAATATTTAAAAAGCAGTGTATAAACTGAATTGCATAAATAAATTTATAATTATTATTTATAATTTATTAATTAAATTTAAAACTATTTTATCTTCTTCATTAAAGAACCTATAAGAAATTTAATGTTGGAAATAATAATGAGCCATACTGTTGGAAAAATTACTATTAAAAATTGATCTGAAATATCACAGGATAGAGTAGGCACTTATTCAGCCTGAAATAACTTTAGATTATTTATGATAGAGTTAACATCAATACAAATCAGGATAAAGGTTATATATTTGGTTATAAGGCTTTCTAATCAGAAAATATTTAAGATTATGTAATATAAAATTATTAATATTAAAATAAAATTTCAAGCAATATGGCAGTTTTCTCCTAATATAATTCTAGATGATTAAGTAAAAATGATTTTACACAATTTTTCAGAATTTTAAAATTAATTTTCAAAGATTACTTTCAAATAAATTTAAAAACTTCAAAAAGACTCATTGGACAATTTTGTTTCTGTTCTGTTCTTTATGATTTTGAATATTTCCTTGAGAAAAGCTATTGTGAAAAGATGAAAATAACAACAACAATAGCATTTATATATCTTCTCTCTCATAATTTTTAAAGTATTGACAAAGAACAATACAATAAACTTTTCTTGAAGCTCATCTTCAATGTCTAAATACATCATGCGTATATATGAGTTTCCATCATAACTAATTCTTGCTACATTCATGATTGTTGGACATATTACAAGGCCTGCATTGAAAGTTTTGGCTATGTTAATTTTATTTCAAAATAATAACACTGAAAAGAAAATATCATAGGTCATTATAATCTATATACCTTTATACATTACAACTAGATTCTTGTTATGGTACTATAAGGCTGTTTAATTAATCAGATATTAAGCAGGTGAAAATAAAGATATTTAGTTTTGACTAAGATTTCCTGCCTTTGCTAATCAGAAACTACACTGATATAATAAGTCCTATTAATAAACAAGGTCCAAGTAGACAATACAGAAATAAAGTAAAACAGTAAAAACATAGAGATAAGAAGAATTAACAGATATTAAACAATTTGGACTACAGATAAGCAGTTAAGATGCCATTTCATGTTAAATTTAATAATTAGAAATAATTTAAATTTAATTTAGAATATTCTAATTTATGTATGTATGTATGTATGTATGTATGTATGTATATATATATATATATATATACACACACACACACACACACACACACAATGCTGCATGCTGGGGTAAAAGCTTAAGTCAACTGAGAGACATAAAACAGCCATGGGCTCAGAGTTGTATTCCTGTCAGCAAGGTGAGTAACCAGTATAGTTACATCCAAATTATTTAACTAGTATGGAAGCAAAGATTGGATGGGAATCTGGATTGCATAACTGGCAATGCATCTGCACAGTAACAGGAGTTCAGGGTCCAAGTCAATCTTTTCTTCCAGAATATTCTAAAATAAAATTTATTTCTAATAATTAAATTTAACATAATATGGCAGCTTAACCACCTATTGTTAACCCAAACTGCTTAATATCTAGTTAATTAATTAGTCTCATAATAGTCCAATAAGAACCCAGCTGTAATGTTTGATTAGTAATTATATAAAAAACCTTTATTTAGTTTCTGCATTTTGGTCAATGCACATTTGCCATCATTACAGGGATTTGAATATTCTCTTGCATTAAAAATTCATTCAGCCTGTTTACATACCAACAAAGGACAATTTTAATAAATAGCTCATAGTTTACTTAATGTTGGCTTCATGTGAGGGTCACTCCAGTTTCCAGATGTGGAAAAATGTGTAAGGAACTGAGTCCGAGCGTTATTTTTATTTTATTATTATTTTTCTGTTTTATTATCTTTTGTTTGGGGCTTATGTTTATTTAGGACGAAGGTTCCCCACCACTCTCTTGTTAGTAATGAAAAATGAAGATAAAACAACTCACGGAGAAATAAGCGCCGTAGGAAAAATCTTGCGCACTTGCGCTGCCCAGCGGAAGTAACGATCCGCAGAAAAAAAATGGAGGGGGGAGTCCCCACATTCACTAGTAAAGAAATACTTGATAAACCGTCTTAAACATCCCAGAAAATTATGATAAATATTTTGTAAACGGTTTATAAGCTTTGTCGGAAACTTAAAGCTGCTAGAAAAGAAAATTAATGTTAGCAACTAAGTATGTAAATAAGGGGAGTAACCCAGCTCAAGTGTGACGTCACCTCACAGTATAAAACCCGTACGTTAACCGAAGAAGGAGAGGTGAATTCCAAATCGAGGCGACTTTGAGAGCGAGGTGAATTCGAAAGCGAAGTATTTTCTGATAGAAGTCCAGATTGATAATTGGACGATCCAAGGTGTTAAAGAGGAGTTCGATTGACGATTTGACGATATCGAAAGGATTGAGGAAATAGGTTCTTCGTATAGTGAGGTGACGGATAGACGTTTAATTAGTAAGAGATTTTGTTCATAGTTTCTAAGTATTTGATTTGTCGAATTTCAAAGGGGAATTAATATTAAGTTAAGCTAAGTAGCTGAGTTTATTGTCGGGTTGACTTGTTGATTTTCGTTAATAAATTTTGTTTGGATTATTGACATTTGTACGTAGTACATTCTAGTTGCTAATTAAATATATTTGAACTTTTGATCTGACTTGATATTTATCGTTATTATTACTAATTTTTCGGTGCACGCTTAAAAGCCCAGGCCTGGCAAATTAATCTCGAATCCGCGTAAAGTACCCGTTAGGTTAACGGAAGTTTTACCGACCGCAATTATTTGTCAGTTTCCTAAGATACTAAAAATAGTACTTTACAAATGTATTGGGTATACATTGACATCTGTTGCATATATAATAAGGCAATTCTTATTAAGCATTTTCATCAAGAGATGCCAATAGTCATCTATTCTATTGCCACCTGCAAGTGCACAAAATGAAAGTGGTGCCATTTTGACTTGACAAAGCAATGGATATAACTCAAACATTTTTGGGCATTAAAGTTTGACACAGACAAACCAGATTTAAAATTGTGAGAGTGTTTTGCATGTTTGCAGGAAGTCTTTCCAGACACTTGTCCATCATGAACACAGGTTTTCTTTTAGTAGTTAGTCATTCTGCCATGTTGAAATTAACCTCTCCCTTCAGTCCACAAAACTGCCTCTATAATTGAGATGACATTTTGAGGATATGTAATATTCTGGAGAACTCAGACTGGAATTGACCAGCCTCAAGTCTGCCAAACCACTTGTCACTTTTGTGACTCATCTGAATTGATGTTTTTCAACCTTTTTCTCATTGTGGACTGGTAAAATTATGGATAATTTCATATGGACCAAGTAATTTTATGCAACTATAAATTATGCTTATAATCTTATTTCGTCTACTAGTACAAATCTATTAGCAGGACTTATTAAACTGGCTTTAAGGATACTGCAACTCAGGTTTCACAGATTATAAAATTATTGTTTTATTTAATTTACCTGTAAATTACCAGGTAAATTAAATAAAACAATAATTTTATAATCTGTGAAACCTGAGTTGCAGTATCCTTAAAGCCAGTTTAATAAGTCCTGCTAATAGATTTGTACTAGTAGACGAAATAAGATTATAAGTTAAGGACATCGAGGCATATTAATTTATAAATTATGCTTATTTATTAAGTTTATATATGCTTATTTAGAGTTACTATATGTAACAAAGTATGTACAGTAATTCTAGATTACTATTTAAAATGTCACCTGTAAGCAAGTTCCAGCTTCAGTACAGTCAAATATTTTTCTGTGGATCAGTGAAATTTTTCAGCAGTTGAAAAACACTGATCTGAATTATCTAAATGCTATCTTTGAGATATTTTCAACAATTTCTGTACAGCACAGCCAACTTACAGCAGGAATGAGGCAAGATACAATGCAATTTGCATTACTTCCTTTATAACACTCATCCTTATTTGCATATACTCTGCTATAAATGATTTTCATGCACATTTTCTTTTACAATATCATCAAATTGTCATACATCTAGTTTCATTGCATTTCCATTAATGCACTACTTATTTAGTTCTTCATGTTATCCTTTAATTTTGGACATCAGTGTACTTGTAAATTAACTTTAATAATGGTTATTTAGAATTTACAGAAAGATATTTTAAACTAATAAAAAAGTTAGTTAAAATTTTAAAATATGAAATAATTTATAAAATATATACTTGTTATAGGAAATGTATTTTATGAAATATTTCATTAGAAGTATTTTTATAATTTGTAAATACAAAATTCAATTACTAAATATTGTTAACAAGTAAATATAAAAAAAAAAAAAAAAAAAAAAAAACACTTACTTTAATGGTTGTAGTATTTCTACTCTCATATTTACATTCACAGCGTGGACAAAATTCTTTTTCTTTCCCTCTCACATCAATACCAACTTGAGGCAAGATCACTTCATCACAATTACTAAAAATTTATTTAAAATAATAATATAAATAAAAAGTTTTAATATATTAATAATAAAGATTAAGCAGGTGAGGGCAGTACTTTCTGAAAGAGAAAGTCTCATAGAGCACAAAAGCTTTGGTAACTATATCTAAGGAATGGCAATCTATATTAGATAACCCCTAAAAAAAATAGTACCAACCAATAATACATGCAATAATAGCAATTTGCATCTTGCCAAATAATTCAATTTTACAGTTTTTCAATCATATTATTTATTAGTGGCTATTTAATATTTTTATTCATAATTATTCATTTAATTTAAAACTATGTTAATCTGTATGTAAATATAGTATATTTTAATTCAAAGACAATTACATAAAAAAAAAAACAAAAAGGCATTATTCCAAACTTTAAACCTGCTATAGACATTTGATATAGAATCTACTTAACCTGATGCAAGCCACTACATATAGCCAAAATTGTTTGTTTTTAATCTGTGAAGGCTGGAAAGTAGCAGAAAGTGTGAATTTTAGTATTTAGAAGATAGTTCCAGCTTTTGAATTAACAAGTTAAAACATTAAAAATTTATGAATTATTTTTTATATATCATGATCTATAAAATCTATGTCATATCTATAAAAATTTATTAAAAAATAATTTATTGCATATATGAACAATTAATACAAAAATATGAAAACTCACTACTTCAATGGAGGTACATTTCCAATATAAAATTTGCGATCAGATTTTGAACCATTAATCACTTCAGGAGTTATACAGACACATTTACAACGAACATCTTCATACTGACACTGAAAATATTATTAATAACAATAGTTAGTTTATATGCTTTTATTCAAATAAAGCTTAATTTTTTTAATGTCAAAAATACATTTTTCCAAAATATAAATAGCACTATCAATATGTAAAATTAAAAACTTAAATTCAATTAAATATTTTAAATTATTGTAAAAAATTTCTATTATGTAAAATAACATTAAGAAAAACTTGTAAAAATGAATAAACTTCAACTACAGTAGAGCATCGATTATCCGACTCAATTGGGGACTGGTGTTGGTCGGATAACTGAAAAAACGGATAACCGAAAAGTATGAAAAAATACATTATTAGTACAGTATATTAGTATATCCGATGTAATTAGTATATTGCTATTAACCTATTTCGCGTCGAATTTTCATCAATGTTAAGCCTAACAATTTTTAAAAAAAATAATAATCGTTGCTATTGTATCGTTAAAAATTGTTTCTTTATTTTGCAAAAATAAATACAAAAATAAAGGAAAAAACAGAAAATTAAGCCTGGTTTAAATACTGGCCTCCCTTTAATGATTGTGCCAGCTAAAACACGCAAAAATTTAACAAAAATAATAATAAAGTAGCCAAGACATAGCCAAATATTGTAGCACCACATCACTAGCGGACATCTGAATTTGCCGACTAGAACGCGGTCGGTTAACCAATGTGACGGTTGATCGGGGGTCAGATAATCTATGCTCTACTGTATTTACAAATAATTATATTTAGAATACTATAATATATACTTGCAATTGAAATCACATGGAAAGCTAACTTTCTGAATTTCTTACTTTATATATAAACAGATTATCTGTTTGTCATTAAATTGTAACAATATATTAAATTCAATAATGAATTACAAAGGTTATACAAACAAAAGTTCGAGTCCTTTTTTCTTTATTTTCTTCCTATACAAAACATGTATATTGTTACAAAAATATGTAACAATATACATGTTTGAAAATGATTTTTACTATAAAAAGAATATAAACTATTTCTAAGATCAAACTACGAAGGCTATTTTTTAAATAAGGTCCATTTTTTAATAATAAGAAAAATACTGTAAATATTATTAAAATATATTTTTTCCATATTCTACATACTTTTATCTACTTTTCTACAAAATTTCCATTTTGTTTAAACATTTGTCATACCGCTCAACAATTTTTTGAATTCCGACTTCAAAGAAATCTGCCGCCTGTCAAGAAGCCCAATCCACGACTGCAGTTTTCACTTCTTCATCGTCGTTGAACTGTTGACCACTGAGGAACTCCTTTAAGTAACGAAACAAGTGAAAATCAGTGGGTGCAAGGTCTGGACTGCGTGGATGATCGTATCGAGTCAAAAATGATAAAGCACTGTCCAATCTTTTTGTTTTGTGATCGTCAGAAAGCAGTCTTGGAACCCACCGAGAACACAATTTTTGATAATTCAGTTTCTCCGAAACAATGGTATACAAAACTGATCTTGAAATCTGTGGAAATTCAACTGCTAACGTTGAAATCGTGAATCGTCGGTCCTCTCGAATTTTGTTATCCACATTACGAACCAAATCTTCAGAAATCAGAGAAGGTCGGTCAGGGCGTGGCTCATCATGCACATTAACTCGCCCATCCTTGAACATTCTTACCCATTTTCAAACTTTACTGTCACTCATAGCATTATCACTGTAAACTTCACAAATCTGACGGTGAATTTCCGCAGCTGCCAAGTTTCTTGCACTCAAGAATTGAATAACAGATCGTATCTCACAGTCGGCGGGAGACTCAATTTTCTTAAACATTTTAAACTTCTACAGCTCAGCATACAGACAGATGATATGGCTACAAATGGCGTCAAAACGCACACCAAGCTTGCTTGGAGCAGAAGCGCATGCGTACTGCTGTGAATGCGCATTAGTCTCACTCTCATTCACAAACGGACCTTATTTAAAAAATAGCCCTCGTACAATAAGACGATAAACAAATATTTATTGTGACATCATCACAATGCTGGGCTGCAATTGTTAATCATATTTTTACTTAATTTAAAATATATGCTCTCCACCTCAAATTAATAATGGTTTGCTCCTGTACATCATACTTTTCCTTTAACAATAGAGCCATGCCAATCATCTATTAACTGTTTTCAGGAAAAAAGTTTTGAATTGAAATAATGGGTCTTCCACTTGGCATCGGAACTTCATATATAATTAATCGGGGCCTCCTGCCCCTAATCTTTCCATATCTCATCTCAGATTTCATCTATCTCTGTTCTCAAGATTAAGGAAAGACAGACAGAGAGACAGACGACTGTGGGAATTTATAGGTCTACAATTTTTTCAAATTGCAGCCGAATAAGATAAGGCTCTTCTCTGGTTACACTACTGCTGAGTAACAGCTTTTGTTTTACATAAACAATATACAGTTGAACCTATCTCAAAATTTATTTTTCCCTGCATTTTCAGCCTAAATTCAATATATTTTCCATGTTTATCTCAAATAAATTTCTCCCAAAACCTCTCTATCTCAAATTATGGAGTGAAGTATCAATTGCAAATTCTAAGCTCATTTTGATAGCATAAACTGTAGTTGACATCTCTTACAATATAATACATAGTTGCAATTAATGCTGCTTTTATCTGATTGGCTATGAGTTTGGCTTGCATCTTATTGGTTTAAGAAAGTCAGGCATCAGCTATTGACAAACTATTTCTGTATATACGAACAAAGTTTGAGTGCTTTTGCCTATTTTTATCCTTTTTATTCCAGTCCAGGAACCACAAAAACAGCCGGCAACTTGAAGTAAAACTTCTAAAAATAACAGACGAATACAATCAAAAAAACTTACACATGATCTCAATGTTGACTCTTTTTTGTAGGCTACAACATCTACAAACATTAAAAAATGTTAAAATTCTTCACGACAGCATTCATGTTATATAATCACATTTAAGCTGAGTCCTCTAGTGAATTTTTGGGCAGTCCTAGAATTATTTACATAATTGTATGTAGAAGCCCAGGATTATGTTGACTAATTTCATTAATGAAAAAGGATAAAAATAGGCAAAAGGACTCAAACTTTGTATAGTCATAATTTTCATTAATGAAATTAAAGTTTTATTTTTCCTTAAAGTTTAAAATGCCAGTAATTTTTGTGGAACAATGTGTGCATTTACGTGCATTTGATACTTTATTTGTAATTAAACGAAATAAAATTAAAATTGTATTAATAAATCTAATTTTCTTTATTTTGATTTTTAAAGTCACACCTCGTCCTATATGCGAGATCGTCTTATATTTGAATAAATATGGTACAGTGGAACCTCGGTATACGACCTTAATCCGTTCCTGATGTTTGGACTTCAAATAGGATGTATACAAAACAACCTTTCCCATAAGAAGTAATGTAAAAATGATTAATCCGTTCTCATGTAAAAAAAAACCCTCTTGATATGATATATTAATGGGGTTGTAAAATAATTTAAACACTGTTTGAGCACATTAATAAAAAAATAAATTTTATTATAGATTTTTAAAGTTATTACAGTATATTGTATTATATTATTTAAATCATTAAATCAAAATCAAATCAAACTCTCCTTAATACTAATAATCTGTTTAGAAATCGATTAAACCCCTTTCGCAACATTAGCAGATTTAACAATGTCTTTATTTTTCACAATTGTCAATATCGTCGTTCTTGGAATACGGTATGCAACAGTTAAATCTTGAACACCTATGCCATCTTCATATTTCTCAACAATCTCTTTTTTCAGTTCCATTGTGATTCTAGTCATTTTTTTAGTTTTCTGTTGCTTTTCATTTGCCTTTTTGCAATTCGTGATTAATAAAAATAGTTTTACTTACAAATTAAAATCAGAAGAAATTTAACAAAGTTATAAATCGCGAGACCACGAACATCTAGTGTGGTCTAGTACACCGATAGTGCTACTTGTTCATAGATGGCACGTATAATTGAATTAAGTTGTATACTGAACAAAAGTCGTATACTAAGCAAAATTTGTTTCGTCCAAACAGGATGTATTCCGAATTGGACATATTCTAAAGCAGACGTATACCGAGGTTCCACTGTATTTCTCATGCGGTTTAGCATGACAATAACTGAGCTTTTAGCATTGTAAAATCTGACTGATGATGTCACCAAACTCTAAAGTAAGCTTTTCACTTGTTCTTATATGCATATGTAGCTATATAATAAAGTTAAATTGATCTCAATAACTGACTGATTTGTCCACCTATTCATATCACAAGTTTCAGTACAAACAGACTACTTACAAAAATATAAAATAGTGCATTCAAAAATGGTACAAGCATCAAGATCAAAGCAAAATCTGAAATGAAATATTTTAGATCATGTGAAACATACTGTGTGTACAGTACATTATTTGACACACATTTTTTAAAGTAATGGCTTTTTAGACATTATTTGAAAAAATTTAAAAAGTTTTAGAAAAATATATTACTTGTAAAATTATTGTTTTATAGCAATTATTAATAATATAACCAAACAGCCAAATTGGGTGGCACTTGTCATCCAATTTAGTTTCTCTACATTTGCTAAAATTTTGGCTTTCAAAATTTAAGTCTTGCATATAGATGGATTTTTTATTATTTAACTGTTTTAAGAAAAATTATTTTATATTTATTATTTCAAGTCACTCCAAGTTCAAATTATTTTAGCTTTTACACTAGAAAAATATTCTAGAATTAGATTTAATAAATTTCAGAAACAATTTGAATAAAAAATAGTTTCTATAAATATTTGCACTTGCTTCATGTAGAAAATTGTTTGTTGCTATCCAATGTCTGCAAATTAAACATTATCTAAATAATCGGGGAAAAAAAATGCTGTAATTTTTCAGTTACTTTTACTTTAGTTTCTCTCTGAGACGGATGTATCATTTGTTTCTAGCTCAATTTTTTCTGGCAACTATAACCTCAGATATGTTTGATATTTTTACATAGAAACACAAAAGGAAATATGCATGATCATAATTCAGTTAACTTAAAGTAAACATTATTTTTAAAAAGTACCATAATAAAAGACAGTGAAAGCAAAAATAAAAATGGGAAAAAGCTGACAAATTTTAGTTACGCAATAACAAGCAAACAGGACCACCAAGAAGCTGACAACTGCCAGCACTGCTATATATATGTAACACTGCATGTTAATCAAGGGATATAAAACATACTAACAAAACTGAGAAAGTAAAAAAGTGAATTCCTGATGATAATATTGACTCATATACAGAATTAAAAACTTACTTTTAAGTAAAGTTATAAAGTCTCTCTGCTCAAAAGTATTGGAATTATATGAAAAATTAGTCCAATGCATAGTGGTGCACTCAGGATTTAATCTTGGGAATTTAATCACAAATCCCTACCTTATGTGACTGCTAATTCATAAGTAGTATGAAAATAGAAGACACAACACAATATAAATAAAGAAAAATTCTAATCGGAAAAAGATTTTTTTGAAAATTTTTCTTGTTTTTTCTTTGGAGGGTGCCAGAACTCTTTGGCTCCCCTCTGAGTACTCCACTGCCAATGCATGTCCTGTTTTGACTTTTCCCCCAATACTCTCTCTTGAAATACAGTTTCTATTGTTATATTTTCTACTAAACCACTGAGAGCAATCCAAAAGTTCCAATTTGCAATCTTTCGCTCAATCTGGCTACTCTGTTGGTGTCGACACAATAGCAGAACACGATAACTACAGAATTCCAGACACAAACGATCCTGGACGTAAGGCAAGCCCATCTGCAGACATTACCACGTATCAACTGTCATCATCTACCCAAATGTAAAAACATTAATAAAGATTTTAGAAAAACGAAATTTAATTTATTAGTTAAAATGATAAAAAAAGCTTAAATTAAGTAAAAATGTTATATTTATAATATGAATAGCTTTCTGATTACCAATGAAAAAGAAAATGGGTGTACTATAGATTACCACCTATGGAATTTCAGAACTTTGATTATATATTTGAACGCAAGGGACTGAGACGAGTTCAATGGTACTCTATTTTTGGACTGGAGAAGAAAAATAAAAAAGTTATCATAATTTTTAAGTTATCATACTTTTTTAATGCTCTCATGAAGACGGCACCATAGTTGCTAGTACTGCCATCTTGCAGTAAAGTCTGCAAACCATGACGTCGAACTACGGTCATCTCTAGGAGGGTTAAACACACGATACGAGAGTGGAGAGAGCGACGTGACTTACAATCATCGCACTATTGCCATTTCAGTTAATGTTACTTATGGCAGCAAACATGGCGACCGTTCCCACTGCTCGTGCTCCCAACTGACCTCCCGGAGGGAAGCCGCTGGCAGGCCGCCATGTGCTGAACGTCACTAGTTATTGATTCACGGTAGTTCTTGTACAGCGTAAAAGAAAAGGGGGAAATGTCTACTAAAGGCAATTTTAACGGCAAGCAACCGCGACTCCCGATCGCAATAGCGAGGCTGACTTAGCGGAGAGAGCGACGCGACTTCCTATCATCGCGCAATTGCTGGAAAAAAGTATGATAACTTTTTTATTTTTTGTCTCTGGTCCAAAAGTAGGCTATCGTTGAACTCGTCTCGGTCTCCTGAGTTCAGATATATACCCAAAGACCCGAAATTCCACAGGTGGTAATCTATAGTGTCCCCAAGAAAACAGATAATTGATATTAGACAATGGATCTACATTAAATTACTAATGTGAAAATTCGAACCCGCCGGAACCAAAACGCTAATAATAAAATATTTTATTGTTTGGTTTCCACGGAGAAAACATGAATCATGAGGAACAACTTTCGAATAATGCTGGATGGTGAAAACAAGAAACGTGACCGAGATGATAAAGAGCGACGAAGGAGGAAAAGAGGGTCGGTTACGTAGTGTCCCTTGGATAGTGTGTGCGCGTCCCGACGTCTAACAAAAGGATACCCGAGGATATCTCAACCCCATCACAAGATCGACTCGGATTACGAGGTATAACTTCCCCAAAGTCGTGTAAACTCTCCCTCCGCGTATCCGAACTTAGGCGACAGTAGCTCGCCCTAACTGTATCTGTAGCTTTAGCATTAATAAATCGTTGTTATTGTTATTATACGTTGTTAATGTCCTTTATTCGAGTATCGCCGCCACTCTACCGTCGGACCCATCCTCTTCCGCACTCTCACTCGCGTAACGCGTGACGCATAACAAAACCGAGCCGCCATCTTGACGTGGGCAGGTCTCACCGACCTGTTAGCTGAGAAAAAAAAAAAGACCGTCCACCTCCCGGCACTCACACTAACAATGTTGGTAGCTTAATGCAGATCTACCGTATTAGCCCGAAATATAACGCGATATTTTTCGACCATTTATTTTCCGTTAAAAAATCGACTCGCGCTAAATTCGGAGTTTAAGTAATGGAATGTAATATAAACAAGGACATTTTCCTACAGAGGTTGAAACGCAACTGAATGTCCGACCAATTCCTAGCTCGATCGACCACTTCAAAAGCAACCATGTGATCTAGTTAGTAGGCCTGTGCTTTTGTTTGCATAGCGCTACTATAGTAAGGCTATGTCTCCACTCGTTAACGTCTCACGCAACTGCATCTCACTGTTTTGTTTCATTTGTTTTTTGCTCTAGTGACTAGCGACGGTTACTTTACTATTTTCTTTATTGCCCATAAAAAACGAGTGTAGAGTAATAAAGGTAGTGTTGAGAAAAAAGGCTCATCAAAGAGTCAAATAAATAAAGGTACCAGGAGAACCTACGATATGAATTTTAAAATTATGGTTGCAAACGAGAGCAGAAAGAACGAACAACTTGAGAGCTTCGAGGAAATACGAAGTTCCAGAAGTAAACATCCGCCTATGGAGAAAAGATTTAAGGAAATATAAGAATGCAAATTCTTCAAGAAAATCTTTTAGTGGACCTAAAAAAGGAAGGTTTAATGAAGTTGAGCAGCGAGTGTTAAAATTCGTAATAGAAAAGCGAAATGAAGGGTGCCCAATATCCCGTGAAGTCATAAGATTTAAAGCGTTAGAAGAGACTGCTAATTTAAACATTCCTAGAAAGGACTTTAAGGCAAGTATGGGTTGGTGTAGAAGAATGATGAAAAGGAACGGTTTATCACTACGACGGCAGACAACTCTCGCGCAAAAACTTCCTGACGACTTTAATGAAAAATTGTTGGCTTATCAGCGCCATGTTATATCATTACGCAAAAAGCACAACTACAGTCTTGGAAATATGGGAAATGCAGACCAAACACCAGTCTATTTTGACATGCCTTCCGACCTTACGGTAAATAAGAAAGGTGAAAAAACGGTCTTATTGAAGTCAGCTGGTTATGAAAACTCCAGAATTACTGTTATGCTTGCTGTTACTGCTGACGGACAAAAGCTTCGACCTTACGTTATATTGAAACGTAAAACAATTCCCAAAGAAAAGCTGTGTCCAGGAATTGTTTTTCGGCTGCAAGAAAAAGGTTAGATGACAGAGGAGTTGGTATTAGACTGGTTGAATGTGATATGGGGGAAACGGCCAGGTTCTCTGAGAAACTCTCGCTCCATGCTAATCCTTGATGCATTTCGAGGCTACCTTACGACAAGTGTTAAGGAAAAAATTGAGGCATCAAATTCCAATCTTGTAATAATACCGGGTGGTATGACTTCTCAGTTTCAAGTCTTGGATGTGGTGGTTAATAAACCATTTAAAGAGAATTTTCGAAAAGAATACAACAATTGGCTATTATCGGGCAATCATCCATTGACACCTTCAGGAAAAATAAAAAAACCCTCAGTCTCTCTTTTAGGAGAATGGATTGCCGCTGCCTAGCAGAAGATCGAACCTGAATCGATAGTTAAAGGTTTCAAGAAATGCTGCATTTCCGATGATTTAAATGGGATGAAAGATGACATTTTGTGGGAGACTAAAAGCAAGAATGAAAATACTGATGATACTGATGTGACATCAATGAGTTCTCATTCTGAAAACAGTTCTGATTCTGAATAAACATTTCCGTTTTTTGTTGTTACTTACGTAATATTAATTTTGTTTTACATTACTTAGTTTTATTGACATGAATTTAACTTGTATTATTAGCTATAATTACCTAAATAAATGCTTATCTGATTGAATTTTACTTTCTTTGAATTCTTTTCTGAGTATTATTTTTTTTTCTAAATATCTTTATGAAAATTTCGGAGTCGCGTTATATTCAGGATAATACGGTATTATACTTTCTTATTGCTATTATACAGCTTAATGCTTCTTTCTGCAGACATCTAGACCAATGGTGTCCAAAGTCCACGGCGAGTAAATCTAGAAGGGCGAAAAGAAGCAAGTGAGAATCAGGGGTGTCAGAGCAGGAACCAAACTGCGACAATAGGCCAAGGTCAGAGTCATCAGCCACATTTGGCAGACTCGACGGTTCCAGGAGCTGTGGAGTATTTTTCCATGGAACGCTTTCTATGGTGGTGCCGTTTCAAAATGTCGCATCTAGTAGCGTCTTTCGTTTATGCTACCGATGACATCTACTTTTTGTTCCAACACAAATGTCACCCATCGTTTGGCAGACGTAACCGCATAATGGCTACCAATGGAAACACCTTTTCAGGGTTGCAGCCGTCGATTACCTTTCCCTTTCTTCCTGTAAAATGGGTACAAGAAACATTACATTTAACAGTATTCAGACGTGGAGTACAATGTAGGGTAAAAACACATAGTGGCTGTCGACAGGAAAGTTTTTCTAACATTACTTCCAAGCCTTTCTCACACCAGGGAAAATGAATTAGGGGGCGTTGGGTGTAACTTTATGGAATCTATCTAAACGAACGACAAAACACCATTTCACCTTAGTTTATAACGTCAAAAACCTTAGATACGTCGACACTTCAATTAGCGGGTTTTAATATTTATAAATTGTATTTTAACATATTTTAACGTTACGAATAATAATAAACAAGGAAGGCCTAACTTACCAATACGCAAGAGAAGAAAGTAAAGAGAAAACAGACGATAACAAAACCAGTGCCAGACGACATCTTCGACTAGGCTTAACGGGGTTTCCCGATAACGAAATGAACCGAAATTTATTTCTCTAAGGATTACACATTTACTGTAAATTCGGAAGCGTTTAAAAGTTCAAATCGTTAATTATTTAAATTTGAAAACGTAAATATATTCGAGGATTTTATATATGCAAACGTTCACAAAATTTTACTATGGTAACGTAAAATGCGATACGGATTATAATTCCGTTATTTATATATATAATTTTTTTAAAACTTAATGTAAATATAAATGTTAACGTGATAAAATATTATATTAGATTAATCTAATATAATAAAATTGTATTCGATTTTTATTTTAAAAATTAAAAAATTATATTTTATAATTGCGTATCACATTTTATTAGATTTCTATGGCGGCTTCCACAAATCGTCTGGGTTTAGCACGATTTTGAATTATTTCGTTTTACTCCGTATTTATTATTTTTTTAAAAGACGAGTTTGAACTTATCGGATATTTTTTCGAATTATAAGATGACGGCTACGATTCCGGCAGTTGTCGATAGTCACTTGGACGTCGTTCAACATTTTCCCGGTGAGAAATTTTGTTTTGTCGCAGCATGTGCCTGCTATTTTGTCTTAGGTTTATTCGAGTTTTGTAAATGATAACCGTAAATTGAAACAATGCTTTAACGGATTTTGATGTGTTAGAAATTATAAAAATTAATAATGCTTTTATATATATTTTTTTTAAGTTTAGGTAATATGTTCTAATGGGAAAACATAAAGCCAATTATATGTACCCTACAGTACCTTTCCAGTCTTAGTTTTTCTTGATGAAAAAGAAAGATGTCAAAACTATAGGAAAATATTAAATACACTAATGGCAAAATATGTTTATTGGTTTGGGAAAATGATTTAAACAAATGTACTTAATACTGCTTTACAAAAATTATTTTTGACAGACTTGACGGTTCTGGAGTCGTCGAGTACTTTTCTGCCGAACACTATTTATGGTAGCGCACGTTTGGTATTTTGACGTTGCGTTTAGTGGTGTCTTTTGTTTACGCTACCAGAAACTGACTGACAATGGCCAATTTTTGTTCTGATGCGTATGTCGCTTGTTGTTCGGCAGACGTAACTATGTGACAGCTACCGATCGAAACGCCTTTGCTCGGTTACAACTCTGCCACTTGGCCACAATCCGTTAGAAATAAGACAGTTACCAAAGAATTCTAGCAGAAACTGCAAAATTCAGATATTTCTGATGAAACCTGTCTGCATCACATTTATAAGAACAATTGGTGAAATAATGTTTAATAATGAAAATCCATTGTTTATGGGAGGAAAAAAAAACCATTTCACTTCCTCAGTGAACAAATACATTACCAACTGCTGTAAATAATCAGGCTAACTTTTGGATATATATGATTATTTACGGCAGTTGGTGATGTATTGGCTTAATGTTATCGGGTTTATTGAGTGTTTATCAGTGAACAAAGATAGTAATTTTATGACTTTACAGAAAAGTCAGAGTTTCTATTAGTAGTCAGCAATCATTATAGTGCCATCTTTGTGACAGAAGACATAATAAAAAAAATCCAGCAATGAGTTGTGTAACTTTCCTAGCTGTTATGAGATTTTATTTAAAAAATAACTTTTATATTGTTAATCATATTATTAATAAATGAATTGTGTGTGATGCCATCTGTTATGAAATTTTATCATAAAAAGTTTTTATATTATTAATTATTATAAAATGGCAAAATGCTTTATTTTGAGGGTAGAGACAAGTTTTATAAAAAAAATTGCAGATGTTAGTAAGGAGTAAAGTCTTCATTATGTCAGAGTCATAGAATTCTATCTCTTGCTGTTGTAACCCCATCTCAACTTCATTGTTGTTCTCATCATCATGGAAGTATTATCCTGCAAGTTTTTTCTTCAGATAAAGAAACAAGTGGAAGTTGCAAGAAATGTTTTGGTGATGATTGCTATGTGAGCCCAAGCATTGTCATGAACACGTGCAGACACCAGTTGTCAACATTCTCCTCCATTTGTTTTGAATGGCCCTTTGAAGGCATTGCAAGGTTTGGCAATAGGCAGCAGCCAGATGCATGAAGTCAATCAGAAGAATGCCTTTTCTGTCCCAGAAAACAGAAGCTATGATTTTTTTTCTAAAATTGAAGTTTTGAATTTTTTGGGTTTTGGAGAATGCATATGATGCAATTGCAGCAATTGTTGCTTGGATTCAGGAGTATGGTAGTAAATCCAAGTTTCACCACCTATCACTATTGTGGGTAAGAAACTCATCTCCTGTGCCCATCCTTTTCATTTTGTGTTCTTCTTTTAACATTTGGGTACCCAGTGTGCACACAATTTTCTATACTCTAATGTTACACCCACAGCTTCATGAAGCATGAGCTTAGACACTTCTGGAATGATTTCATTCAATTCTATTATTGTGAGATGCCAATTTGCACAAATTACTTTCTTAGTTCTTTGAAGAAGTTCATCAGAGATCACAGACTACTATGCTCATCATGAACATCAGTCCTGCCTCCATAGATTGCATGGCATTACTTTCTTACATTTTGTCAATTTATGATGTTTTCCTAAATGGAAACAATTTGTTTGTGAATATCCTCTTGGCACTCACTTTTTGCATTGAGAAAATGTATGACAGAATGCTGTTCACAGGATTGTGAATCTACACAGCCATTATAAACACATGCTACTCAAACCAGATGCAGTGTAGCAATGGTGACAGTTGCAAAATGAGCATGAAAGGTTCAATTTTAAATAGATTGTTATCAACGTGCTCACTAAAACATTAGCTTTTTGCTTATTTGCAATGTATCTTTACTTTTTGGATGTGCATCATACTTTAGTATCACAATTAATTTATTGCCCATTTCTAAGACAAATAACATTTGTTCCAAGTTTGACTATTTTAATTGACTTTTTCAGTTAACCAACTGAACAGCTAATTACAATCATGTCAATGAAAAATGTTTCTGTTGTATTTTCACTATCAATTAACAAACAATGCAAATAATTTATTTTTTAATACATTTTTTGAAAACAAAATAACATTCTTTCTACATATAAATGCTTTCAGCTCATGCATTTTTATGTTTTACCATTTTATTCTGACAGAATAAAATTAATCAAGGATAAAAGTAAATTATTATAAGAATAAAAATCATTAGTATTGATTAGATGATATTGCTTTTTTAATTTGTCAATTAGCATTAATTAAGTTGTTATATTAGTTAAAATCAATTTACAGTTGAAAACTGAGCATTTCAATTGATTATGATAATGAATAAACTCTTATTTTTAATAAATAATGATGATAAGTTTTTGCTTATCTTCCATCTGTAAAGAATGTTCTTTACAAATTGCAATATTTAAGTATTTTCTATATGTTCTTTGTGAATAAGTAATTATAAACAATCTCGTACTCACACGTTTAACCTTTATCACCTGTACTGCTTAAACTTCCGAAAACAAATGTTTTTGGCTTCCCCGAGGTCTGCTTCAGGTTAAAAGAAAAGAAAAACCCAGTTTTCAATCTTAGAACGATTCTTGAAGGAACGTTGAGTGAGTACGAGATTGTTTATAATACCAATATTCAGAGTAGAAGATATTGTATATTTATTTACCTTTACATAAGATTATATAATCAAGTAATCAAATTCTAAGTATATAATTAGATATTATTTAACAAATAGCTAAATAGAAAATATTTTTGTAAGATTCAAGAGAAAAATTATTATTCAATGTTACCCAAACAATCTATACTTAAATATGTGAAATTTATTAAATTAATATTTAATCATTGTAATTGTGACAAAAATCTTTGTGCTTTGTTATTCAAATGAATTACATAAATAAGTTTTGTGTTTGTTAAATGAATAATTAATTGTGTATGGTGTTTCAAGGATTTGTAAAATTTTTTCTAATTTGTAAAAAGATTTTCTTATATTTTTATATTTGTAAAAATAATTTTCTTTTGTTCCCAAATAGAGGGAATAACTCTAAATTAATAAAAAAGAATTGAATTGAATTACCTTTTAGGAATATGTTTTTTATAAAATGAGAATTGGTATTGTAAATTTTTTTAAAATAGTTTTCGTCATTTTAGATGGAAAACTAATACTGGGATCTTCAAATTTAACTGGACGATATTGGGGTGGTTCTTTATGGTTGTTTAAAAATGCCGATGATGCACCAGATATTGAGAAATGTCTTGCCGGTGTTGAAACTGAAGCAGGAATTTCTGATGCTGCAGTATTAGGAAAAGATAAAATTATTATTGGATTAGATTCAGGTAAGATATTTATAAGTTTTAAGATTAAGTTCATCTTTATTAATTCTTATTAACTATAGGATAAGACGTGTACAATCACAAAATTTAAAAGTCGACAGTAATAAATACAATTAACTCAACAGTTACTTCAAATATCAAATGAACAGTGGATTCCTTTATCAGTTTATTAAGGCTAAATAATTTCTTTTAGTAATTTTATGGGAGATTGGTAGTTAGACCACCACCTCTTGTTAAATTTAATAATTATAAATAAATAAATAAATTTATTTTCATGAAT
This sequence comes from Centruroides vittatus, assembly GCF_030686945.1. Taxonomy (NCBI): domain Eukaryota; kingdom Metazoa; phylum Arthropoda; class Arachnida; order Scorpiones; family Buthidae; genus Centruroides; species Centruroides vittatus. The sequence goes on along the minus strand of NW_027121840.1, from coordinate 60,540 downwards.
GACCAAAATTTTTTTAATCTAAATTAGTTAATTAATTAATTAGTCTGAAAGTCAGAGATCTGGGTAATGTAACCTGCAACATATCAGCACAAGTAAGCAAGAGTTGCAGTTTTGAGTCTTACTCTGGAACAAACTTTTCTACTAGAATATTCTAAAATTAAATTTAACAAAGGTTGCTGGTCTAACCACCTATCTCTTGCCAAATCACATAATTATTTAACCTTAATAGCCTGAAAAAGGCATCTAGCTGTTCATTTGATATTTGAAGTCAACAGTAATTTAAATTTGTTCTTAATCATTTCTGAAGATGAGCCTATAGGCTTAAGAAAAGTGTAAAATATTTATTATACTGAAAATTTCATTAAAATATTTCTGTTAATTTTATTCCTGATGTGGATTTAAATTTTCCTATTAAAATGTAAATTAAATTTGTTCATGTGGACTGTAAGTATACTGAAAACAATAGTTTAATTGTTTAAGAAAAAATGTAATTTCTCATTACTTTGTTAATATCATTTTATTACTCAACATGTTATGGTTGTATTATACAATGATAGGAATATGCTTTTTTTGAGAATACTCTGTATCTTGTTAAGTTATATTCTGTAAATGACAAAAATTTAACAATAATTTTAAAATATCGTAAGAGAAGATATTTATCTTGATATAAATTTTGCTATAAACCTATTGACTAGTGTCAATAACACATATACATTGCATGAATGTTTTCGGGCTACTCAGTAGTCCTGCTTCAGGTGAATCTCACTGTTTCGTTGATGGAACACAATTTCAAACATAAAAATTTGAATGTTCATTAAATAATGAATAATAGCCAATGTCTGTTAAAAAAAAACAAATGAATTTAAAACAAATGGAAGTTTTTGGAGTGCCTACCTTAACATTACGAAAAATATAGACCAAAATGCCATGTGTCAATATGGACATGTGCAGTAGGTCCTACAGCAAGAACTATAGAGCCAATGCGTAAAGGGCTTGCCAAGCTGCCAAGAGAGAAAGCTCCTCTTTGTGATTGATACATGTGCTGTTTATATTTGTTTTAAAGATTTCTAAAGCTTCTAAATATCTAAGCTGTTCAGTGTGTTGCATTGTTACTAGGATGCTAGCCTTTTGTAAGTGTGCATCTATATCTGTAGCATGTATTGACAGGATTGTAGAGAGCCTTGACTGCAAGACCATGCCACTGACAAATGACGACATGCTCTTGCAGCCTCTTACCGGTTTTTTGTAGAGCCTATATGCACAAGCTCCTTATCAAATCTCCTGTTTTTCAAAGGATGATGCAGTACACTTCCAGAAGCTTAGGGGGGGTGGGTGTGTCCTTCACAGTCTTAAGGAAAGTGAAAATGGTGGCACATCTCTTATAAGTAATATTTATGGCCCCCTTTTTTGGCTATCATATTGAATGTTGACCTCAGGAGGGGGTAGAAGGTTTTTCATCTCATTTATTTTGATACTAGCAGGTAGGCCTGGTGTTGCTCAGGCAAAAGTAACGATAGCGAAGATTAAGATTATTACATTATAGTCAACCTTACCCGTTTTCACAGAATGCAAGAATTGGGTCCCCCTGTTTCCAGAATAATTAGAGAATTTTTAGATGGGTCTAAAAATATGTTCGATTTCCCGCAAAAAGGAAGAAAACTGCATCTGCGTCTTGCACGTCACTTTCTCTTAGCACTTCCATCAACAATGGAAGTGTCCTTAAGAAGCCTTAATCCTGTCCCTCTCCCCAGGGGGAGGAATTTCGAAAAATCCCTTCTTAGTGTGTGTTCTTGTGACGTACCCTAACTGTGTACCAAATTTCAACTTTCAACTCCTAACCATTTGGGCTCTGTGCTGATTATTATTGTTATTAACTTGTCTCGATTATATATATAGATTATCTAATTGTCTATCTTATCAAAATTAATTCAAACATTTTTAGATGAATACAAAGTACAGCTTAACTAAGAACTAGTCTAACAAATATGCTAACAACTGACATCCACATTATATATTGTTTACAATTAATTATCTTAAACTTATGTCATTTTAAAATAACATTTTACATAATTATACCATTTTCAGCTATTTCATAACATAAACAATTGCATTGAATTTTACCAATAAATCTTTTGATAGAATAAAAAACAAATTTTTTTCAGGTAATGATGTAGGATTGAAATTGAAAATTCAGATTCATGAAAAATTGGTTAGTTGGCTGAAATTTTTGATGCAAGGGTCATTTTGAGCAAGCTGCATCATCAATTCTGAGTACATTCAAATGAGTTAAATGTGCTACTAATGTGTCTGTCATAAAGTACAAATTCCACTCATTGTGTATGCTCGATGTTGGTGATGTTTCAAGCAAAACTATAATGAAATTCATGAAGGAGAGAGTTAGTTTACTTTGTGAAAAAAATGGTGCATAGCGATATAAATGTTTCTAAATCTACTCGAGTGTTTAAATTGTGGATTAAAAGGTGAAATGATATAAATAACTGTTTGTCTGAAACAATCTAAGAAAAATTTTCAGATAAAATGGCACTAACAACATTCATAAGTTCAATTTTAGAATAAAAGATGAAAAGCATGCCTGCTTTAATGTATCATTCAATGAGCAATTGACTAACTTGCATGTAAATGAGAGAAACCTAGTAGAGTAGCTACTAAGATCTCCTTACTTTGAACTATTTTCTGTGGGAAATTTTTAAATCTAAAAATGAATTATTAATGAATTATAAAAGTTGAAAGTATGTAGACTGAAATCAAAAATGCATTCACTTTCTAATATCACTTAAAGACTCCAATCATCAAAATTCAACAATTTCAATGATTCTAAATTTTTTTGTATATATTAGACATCCAAATCCAATTGTTGGGTTTTTTAAGATTAATGGCAGATGCATTAGTTGTTTTTTGCTTGTTGCATTTTTTTTATTTTAGAGCACTGTTTGGATATGTTTCCTTATCTAGAAATTCATTTATTAGTGTTTTATTAACAAGAAAAATTTGCATCTTTCTATAAACAGTTAAAAACATTGTTTTTAGTATGTTAACTCATTTGATTTTTTTTCTCCTTAAATACAGTAAATCTTTGCTTACATTGTTAATTTTATGTTTCATTGTTTGGTATGTTTTCTTATCATACTGTTTATTGTTATACAGTAAGACCCTGCTTAATGCAGGGGATGCGTTCCTAGACGACAAAGCGCTAAGTGAAACAGCGTTAAATGAGACCATTTTAACATAGAGTAAATAGGGGTAGGGGAACACGTGACCGAAAAATAAGCAATTTTACTATAATTTTAAGTTATTTTTATATAAATTTTTGCATAATAATATATGTTAAATAACACACAAACATATGTGCACAGAAATGTAAAGTTAATTTTTTGTGATGAAGGTTCTGGCTCTTCTGAAATTCTTGTTTTTTGCGATGAAGTCGTGTAGTTTCATTGGTCGCTTTCTTTTTCTTTCCTTAAGCAAATGTCGGCAGCAGAAGATTGTATCCAAAATGCCTCATTTTGCTTTGGCACGCCTATCAAAATCTGGATCATTCACTACAATTTGATCAACGATTTCAGTTATCGTTACCAACCTTTTACTTAGGAAAACTGTAGAGAAATTTTTTGGGTTCTTCAGAATCTCTGTTTTCCAGTTGTACATGAATTCCTTGTTCTGCCAGTTTTTGAAGTCGTCGTTGGTAAGGCTCTTACCAGAAACATGCAGTAACTCCCCAATATCCTGCTTGTCTACATCTTCTGTATCAATGTTGACAATATTGTCAACCTAACAATACAGCAATAGGCTCTTCTCAATGAGAATTTTTGGATACCTCCAGCCATAACTTCCACACTCCGTTCATGCATTTATCAGTTAATTCTTGCCAAGTGAAGTCGATATTTCCTATGGCATCCATGATGTTATATTTTTTCCAAAATTGCACAAAACAAACATAGATTTAAGGGACGAATTGCCACCTTTTGCTGATTGGTTCTTGTTTGGGAATAATCATATTATATATGAATCAATGAAATACCGCGTTAATTTGAATCAACGTAAATTTTGAGTGTTTTTTAGGTGTCAAGCAGACCGCATTATATTGAATCAGCGTTAAGTGGGATCTTACTGTATTATATTTAAGTACTTTGCATGAATAATTTGTTATTAACTAAATTTAATTTTGTAGGTTCTGTAGAATTAATTAGTTTGAAATCTGATCCAGTCATTCTCAGTAATGAGTTTTATTCATGTGAGCATGATCATGTTATTAGTTCTATAAGTGTGTCTTCTAATGACTTGTTCTGCATAAGTTCCAGTTTTGATGGATGGTAAGTATAAATTTTTCTGATTAAGAAAATTATTTAAAATATTTGGGTTTAAATTCAAATAAAAATATTATTAAAAACAATTTTATAATAATAATAATAATAAATTTCATTTTACATTTATTTTCATATTTGTTAACAAATTTATTTCTGATATTTCTTTTAGTGTGAAAATGTGTTTAGTTTTAAATGTATTCAGTGCAGATTTAAAAAAATGTATTTTTGAAAATTTAAATACTTAAAATAAAATGCAAGATAGTATAATAGTATTCATATAAATTTAAATATTTTGTGTAGTGCATGTAGTATGACACTTGTAGAGGAGAGAACAATAGATACAATAAGCACCCTATTTATCCTCCACAGTTGCCTTATTTCCTGGGGAAGTTCTATGTACTTGCTGATTTTTTCAGTGCATGTATTTTGTATATTGTGAGTGTTTGGAACAGATATGTCTATAATGTATGTGATTTTGTGGTGTTTATCAATGAGTGTGATGTCTGGTCTGTCGTGGTAAATTGTTTTATCTGTGATTATGGCTCTGTCGTGGTACATTTTGTGCGTGTTGTTTTCTAATACTGTCTGTGGAATGTATTTGTAGTATGGTTTGGGGATGTCTAATAATTTGTTTGTCTGTAAGCTCTTGGTGTATTATATTTGCTACTTGATTATGTCTATGTAAATAATCTGTCTATGCCAAGAGCTTGCAACCAGAAGTGATGTGTTATATAGTTTCTGGCATGATGTGACATTTTCTGTGTGTCATTTGTCAGTGTTGTATCTTTGAGTATGTGTTTTCTGTAGTTTTTAGTATTTATGACCTGGTCCTGTATGGCAATTATGAACTCTTCCATCTCCCCAAAGAGGCATTCGTGAGCTAACCAGCTGTTTGACACAGTTTTGTCAACAAAATCCTGGAACAGGTCATAGGGTGACTGCCATGGAGAACTTTTTGAGCCCATAATTGTTTAATGGCATCTATACTTTTTATATGATGTGAGTGTAAGTTTAACAGTGTGTTATTTGAGTCTGCTAGAGTTACTGCTTTAAGTAACTGTGATATTTCTTGTTTTTTGTAGAAAAACTCTCGCAGTATCTGTTTATTTGTAGTGAAGATTTACTGTGTCAATCAGGCCACATCTGCCATCTTTATGTGTAAGAGTTAATCTTTCTCTGGCAGATTTAGGATGATGTTCATGCTTATAGTGTATTTATCATAACTTGGCACCTACTGTAAACAAACTAAGACACACCTCCCTTTGTTTATTGGTTTAAACCCACATCCATCAATTAGAAACTGCGTTGCAGCTCATTCGTCTGCAAAAAATAGTTTTTTGTTATTTATAAAATTGTTAATGAAATACTTAGCAATGATTATAAATGTAATTATTTCATATTTGTTAAATCGTTATTTTAATGAATATTTGCACTTTCTGAATCATTAAAAATAAACTATTTCCAGTCTTGTGCACTATAATGTTTTGGCTTCAAATTCCATTTATTACAATAACTATTGTTATTTCAAACTGTATGTTGTTGAATTACAAAAATGGAAATTTGAATGTAAATACGATTAAACATTGACAAGAAAAATTGCTGAGGAGCTCGGATAGACAAATAGTATTAAATCTGTTTAATTCTTTAACTGAAACAAATCCAGAAGTCTGTGTGAAAGATATAGTGAAAATGGTAGCAAAGACAACAGGGATATCAGAAAGGAGCATTCACAGAATTCGTAAAGAATATTTTACTAATGGTAAAGTAATAACTCCTTCGAAAACCCATAAGTGTACTCAACTTGTTGACAAATATGATGAATTCACAAAATGTGCCATTAGAGGTAAAGTACACAATTTTTATTTTTTAAACAAATTACCTACTGTAGATAAGATATCACAGGCTGTTAATGATGATCCAGATTTACCAGCTTTACTCGATCTACAATATATAATTTGTTAAAATTACTTAAATATTTTTGACATTTTCTGTCTTATTTCCTGGGCAAGTTCTGTGTACTTGCTGATTTTTTCAGTGCATGTATTTTGTATATTGTGAGTGTTTGGAACAGATATGCCTTATTTCCTGCCTGAATATACAGGATATACAAGCCAAAATTTGTTAAAATTAACAAGCCGAAACAGAAATAGTAGATTAATTGAAAGAGATGATATCATTTTATGGCAAAGACAATATCTACGAAAAGTCAGAGAAATGAGTTCTTTAGGCCATAAGATTTACTATTTGGATGAAACATGGGTTAATGCGGGCCATACCAAGAATAAAGTATGAAAGGACATTTCAATAACATCATATCGCAAAGCTTTTATATCTGGACGATCTACTAGATTGAAAAATCCTTCTGGAAAGGTTCAATAAATAATTCTTGTTCATATAGCATACAAGTTTTCTTAATGGTGGTCTATATGAATTTGAATCAAAGTCAATAAAAAATTACCACAAAGAAATGGATAGCAATAATTTCAAAAAATGGTTTGAAAAAATATTATCAAAATTAGAAAGCAATGCTGCTGTTGTCATGGACAATGCTCCATATCACTCAGCTAAAATTGAGAAGATTCCAAATTGTAGTTGGAAAAAAGCTGACATAATTTCTTGGTTGGAAAAAAAATAGGATTTGTCATAACAACAATAGAATGTTGAAAATAGAACTTTTGGATATTGTTAAAAAAATAAAACATAAATACGATAAATATATTATTGACAAAATGGCCAAAGCAATAGGTGTTGATGTATTACGTTTACCTCCGTATTATTGTAATTTAAATTCTATTGAACTGATATGGGCAGATATGAAAGGTTACATTGCACGTCACAACATAACAAACTGTTGGACGTGTGAATTTTAATGAATAAAGCTATTCAACAAATAACTGAAGAACGATAGAGAAAATGTATTGAACATATAGAAAAAGAACAACAATGAATGTGGGAACTTTATGAGATTTCAGAAACTGTTGTAGAAAAACTGATTATTCAGTCGAACACAAGTAGTGATGAAAGCGATAGAAATGATTACTTTGAGCAACTATCTTCTGATACAGATGATTAATAAGGTAAGTTTACACTATAGTTATTTTTAAAAATTTTTAACTATATAAATATCACATAGATAAATTCATACATTACAGTAATGTTTTCCTTTGGAGGTTTGCATATGATTTTTAAGGATTGCCGGAGAATTTTTTTTGTTTTGTTTTACATCTATTTAATAAAATAGTTGTGTAGATAAAAATTCTGAAGTGTATGTTCAACTACAAAATTATAAATATGTTTTGTGTAAGTCTTAATAATATATATTTAATAATAATTTTTGACAAACTATATTTAAATGATGGAAATAATTTAAACAGCTACATAAAAATGTTAAAGTAGGCTATAATAACTTTTCTAAGAATTATCTTGATAATTTTTAAATTGTTGTGGCCACTCTGACCTACTTTAACACGTGTAGAGAAAGGGGTTTAACTGGTCAACAAGTGTCTAGCCACTTCCGATTGTGATTTGACCAATGAAAATCTCTGGCAGATTAATATGACAAAATCTTTGTTTGCAGTAAGTGCCAGGTATGATAAATAGACTATACTAAGTGTTGTTCTTGTTTTCCTTTGGAGTTGCTCAAGATCTGAGTCTAATGTATAACTCTAAAAGAATAAGGGAGTAGTACTGGGACGACACATATGTTTTGCATGTAACTGTGTTCTGAGAATAGTGTTTAACCTACATTGGTATTCTTTAATTAATCTTTGCTTTATTTGTGTATGTTCTGTTAGTTTGGCCTGTTGGAATCCTAAATACTTGTAGAACTCACCCTCTTCCATGGATTCAATCACATCTCCATTTCCAAGTGCGAAATTGCCTTTCTTCAGGACTTTTTTCTGTGTGGAGTGTTTTGCATTTGTCTAGGCCAGTGGTTTTCACTCTGTGGTTTGTGGAACACAGGTGCTCCGTGGCTTCAAGTGTTTCGCGAAAAAACAAATATACAATTAAAAATTGTTGCAAAAGAAAAATCAATACAATGTAAAATAATTTTTGTATGGGAATGTAATTAGTAAACACCAATGTCATCATCTACTAGACCAAGTGCGCTTGCTTTCACAAAGTATTCCACCCCTGCTTTAAAGCTGATGTATTGTAAGTGTTCTGCAGAAAACAAATGTCAAAGTTTAGTGTTCGCCAACTTCAAAAAGATTGAGAACCACTGGTCTAGGCCAAACTCCATTTGTCCTTGGAGTATGAATGTGTGATTTGTAGGAGTTGATGAAGTTGTTTTTGTGTGGATGCATAAAGTTTTATGTCGTCCATGTACATGAGGTGAGACAATGTAAACTGTGTTGTTTTTTCATGTATGATATTGTAACCATATTACATGTTGTTTAATGTTAGATAATGAGCTCAGGTAGATAATGATTCAGGGCTAAGCAGAACCAGAGAGGACTCAAGGAATCTCCTTCAAAAATTCCTTGCCTAATAAATATTTGGTTTGTTTGTATGGAAGTATTATGAATCCTGAGATGTAGTGTTGTTCTGCAGTGCTATATAGTGTTTTGGAAGAATGCAATGAATGATAGATGTATTTTGTACATGTGTAGAATATGTAGCAGCCAACTGTATGGAACACTGTCGAATGCTTTTCTCTAGTCTATATATGCCATGTGTATGTTTGTGTTGTTTGTGTGCTTGCCGTAGAATGACTGAATCTATGAGTAATGCTGGCTCTTCACTTAGCACAATCTCATTGCCGTCGCCCAATGATTCATAGAGCAATGCAATCATTTCTCTATATGCCTACACACTTCACACGAAATGAAAGGCAATTTGCAATGAATTATGGGAAAATGGCAGTAAAACTTTCAACTTAAAATAAAGTTTTATATTTTTCAATTTAATTTTTAAAATTTAATATTTGCTATTTACACCTTTTCTAAATTTTCACACCTTGCTGTAAGTAGCCCTAAGGATGATGGGTAAAACTGTGACGTCACGTACACTTGAAATTATGGATACTGCATGCCAATTGGCTGTGACAGAATTGCCACGCAAAAAGTATACACTGTCCACAGTGACAAAGGCTCTTGAATTGCCTGAAAATTGCACTAGATGAAGAGCTACTAGCATACTGTTCTTTGCATCACTTGTGATTTCTACAGCAACCTTTTTGTTGTTCTGTAAGAATGTTCTGTACATCAACATTCTGTATATTTTGTTTGCAAACAGGATGTCAATAATTTATAGTGTTGAAAAACATGTAATTGGTCTGTGTGGGGTCTGTAGTATAGTTGTTTTTAGGTTTTATGTAGGTGATGCTTTGAATAAGAAATTTTGGCATCTCTTGTGGATTGATGATGATATGTGTTAGGTGTGTAGCTAGTTCCTGGTGCAGTGATTTAAATTCTTTGTACCAGAAATTGTGAATGTTGTCTACATTAGGTGTCTTCCACTTGTGTGTTCTGTTAACAGTGTATCGGATGTTGCGTACATTTATTTCAGCACAGGACATAGTTGGTGTGTTGTGCAAGATTTGTTTTCTTCCTCGATCCAGCCTGCATCAGCATTGTATGTACAGCACTGGATCAAAGAGTAGATCAATAATTTGAGTTCTTCTGTTGGTGTGCTACGGTGCTATATACTAATGGTTGTTTTGATAGTGATTTGTCTGTAAAAGAGTTTTTCATTGTTTGTAAATAATTTATTCTGTTGTTTTTGCAGTGGACATGTTTTGTATCGTTTGAGTCTGTGCTTTGGTTGCAAGTTTTTGTTTTAGTGTATCAATGTATTCTGTAATGTGTGTGTTGTGATGTTCATGTTTTGTGTGTTTTGATTAAAGAAACAACTAAAAAAAAGTTTTCAAGAAAATTAAGTTGTTTCTTTAATTGTTTTTAGTGTATTGTGTCAGCCTGCCTAATTGCTGTCTAGTATCATTTACAGTAGAGCATCGTTTATCCGAAAATCGGTCAACCGAAAGCTTTCCAGTCAGACTGTGTCGTGCAGAATCGAACATTTTTGATACTAGATTAACTTCTAAAGTATAATTTTTTTGTTTTTATATTTTTCAATATATTTATTTTGTTTGTACAAAATAAAGAAATAATTTTTAATGATACAATAGCCTCGATTATTATTATAAAAATTTTCGTTGGGCTTAAAATCAATGAAAATTCAACATGTAGTGACATGCAATGGAGAAAAATTTCAACATCAGATAGGTTAATATATTTTTTCATACATAATCGGTTATCCAAACAACCCCAGTCCCCAATTGATTCGGATAAACGATGCTCTACTGTATTTGTGTTTTTCTTCTTCTCTACCAGGCAGGCTTGTGACAGAATTGTGTCTTGTGTGTATCTGTCTGCGATTGTGTTTTCAGTCCATGGTGTGTCACTACTGTGAGTGCCCAGAATAAACTAATATATGAAATTCTGAGCGTGTAGAAATTAAATGAATGTAATGTTGTTGAATTAAATGAATGTAGTATGTAAGTGAGTGTTTACATAATTTAGTGTTTTTTGTACTACCTTTGACATGTTGATTTTTGGTATTCATGGTCTTTGTGTGGGATCTGTACCTGTATTTTTAGTGGGTGTTTCATGAAATATAAGTGAGAGCGTATTAACTAAATCCATGTCTAAGTTATCATTAGTGGATGTGGAAGTGTCTGCAGTATCATTAGTGGTAGTTGTGTGTGCTATAATTAGTGCTTATTGCTGGATGATTCGACAGGTTACGTGATCTTCAATAATGTTAAATGTTTCTGTCTGTTGATGTATTTGATCAGCAACCTGATGTTTAATAAGTTTGAGTATTGTTTGTGGGATAAGGTTGTTGTATATAATTGTTCTTTTTTGATCAACAACCCTTTGTTCAGTGAGGTGAGAATATTGTCGTGTGAATCTAAGGTGTAGTTGTTGTCTATATGCTGTCATGTTTGTTTTGAGTCTTGTGATTGTGTAATAACTACAGATGATAAACTTGTTCATTTCCATTGACTATTTCATCTGATGGCATGGTTTTCTAGTCTTTGTGGTCTGTGGATGCATTGCCACAGAAACAGCAAGGCATTGCATTAACCATGGTTGGGCCAGCACTGCTTTCACCACCTATAGCCAAGGGGGACTGTGGCCTATTTTTCAAACGTGAGCCTCTGCCTAACCCATAAATGCAAACCTTATTAACCAAAGCAACTTTTGAGTCAGTATCATACTTAGATACGGTTACTACCATGGTAATTATCTCTACAGAATGTGGATATGGACACTTTTAGCTTCATTTCTCCCCATAGACCTTACTGACCTGGGTGTCTTTACCAGAGGCTTGTACTCCAGCCAGCATTGCTTTGTGGATCAGTAAAATTACTGGGCTCTCCCACCACAACCAGGTGGTGACCATCAGAAAGTTATTATTATTATATTATTATTATTATATTATTATTATAATTGTTTTCAGTACTTAATGTACTGTAGGTGAATTCATCTCAGATATTTTGTCTGTTTTACTTAGTTTATAATTACATCTACAATTAGTTGTTAATGGAAATAAAACAAAAAGAAACAGGGATAACAAGAAATGTTTGAGACAATGTCTTCTAAGTGACACATTTTCAATCACAATTTCAGTGATTCAAGATAAATGAAAGTGTGGGTTATATTTTTTGTTTTGGAAAGTTTTGCTGAACATATACAGGAAATTACAGTAATTTTCTAATTGTTACAATTTTATTAAATTGTTTCTCTTAAAAAAGTGGAAATTAAAAATGACATCATTAAAAAATCAGTAATAACAAATATTAAAGGTCATAACTTTTTAAATTAAACTTATCCAATTATTGTTTTTATTAGTTTATAAAACAAAGATTTATAAATTTTTTCAGTTTTTATTTTGTTAAAAATATTTATCATAGTTTAAAAAATAGATTACTTTAATAATAAATTCTAACAAATTGGTTATATTGATTATTTACTAGAACTTACCTAAAATCAATTTAAATAAGTAAATCATAATTCAATGAAATTGGCAAAACTTGGTACCAAAATGATAAATATATTATCCACAATTACTTCTTCATGTTACCAAAATTTCTGATTTTAAAAATGTTTTCAATTCTTCTTGAGTCATAATCAGTTTAACACTACAACACTTAGATATTGCTGTATGTAAGCACAGTTTAAAGAATAGACTTTTCAAACAACTGTAATTTGAACTAAAGAAGCATACTAACTAAAGAGAATTAATTAAAATTTTGTTTTTTAATTTTGACAGTTATATTCTGACTTAACAAAATAAAAAAAATATTTGTATAAAATAGGTAAATATTTGTCTTTTAAAGTAAAAAATTTTTCATAACTTAATGAAGTAGTTGTGGATAATACATTTACCTAATCTAATAACTTTACTATTTGTTTTTATATGTATAAATAATATACTGTATGCATATATAGTATGAAGTCCTTGAAATTATTTTTATTTAATCATTTCACTATTTTAAAATTTCATATTCTTATAGTATTAAAGTATGGGATGTTGAAACTTGGACATGCATTGCTACTTACAGACCAGGTTAATATTCTATATATACTTTTTTGAGTATTTATTCTATTAATATTACTAATGTTGTTTTGTTTTTGAAATTTAAAAACTTTTTCTTTTTATAGCTCATGGAAACAAAATTTCCAGAGTTTCTTGCAGTAATGTGGAATCTCGAGTGTTTATATCATGTGGACAAGTAAATTTAATTTTATTAAATTTAGTGTTGAATTTAGTTAATATAAGGTTGAAAGTATTAGTCTTATTTTATAGCAATAAATAAAACTAAAACTACAAAAGGTGCAATAAAGAAAACCAAACTGAAAAAAGATGAAATTAATCATTCAAAAAGAGTAGCTTTTCCAAATTTTATAGAAAAATTTTTGATTTTTAGTTAGAGCATTAATGTAAGTATTAAGAGATAAATCAATACTCAAATAGATGTGTCACTTTTTATGAAATTTTTATTTGAAATTATTTTAACTATTATATTAAAATATTACAAGTAAAGAAATTGTTTTTCTACAATTATAATTTCAATATACTATATTTCGTTGATTAAATCCCAGCATTCAAATAAATTCTGGGTTGAAAAGCATGGGAAACATTGAAGTACTGCAATATATAAGATAATGTAGTGTAAAGTGACAGGTAAAAAATCTAATATAATTCTACATCTTCAAATTGTCTAAAGTTGAATTGTGCTTTCTATTTTAAGGTTCACAGGAACATTTATGGAAATAAAATTATAATTATCATCAAATATTGAGTGTGCAGGCCTCGGAGTCGCTCACTTTTCTCACTTGTACTCACTTTTCTGAAGTATCCTCACTTTTCTCACTTTTCAGGTCATTTTCTCACTTTTCTCACTTTTTTGGTCATTTTCACGTGCTTAATTAAGATGTGGGGCAAACCAAAAATAATTTTAAAGCCAAACGAATTGCCGAATTATCGGACTATCAGAATAGAATTTTTTAGAAGAAAATACGCGGCCCTGAGCAGACTCAAAATTGCAACTGCCCGCTCAGTGTCGTTAGGTTATAGAAAACAAAAATTTATTTAACGTATTTAAAAAAATCTTTTATGCACTTAAAAAACCCCTCTCATTACAAATTCAGAAGCCAGTGTTGAGTAAAGTTATGTACTCATGCCATATTTTCATTATTCGCCAAAATCTACCTTATCCGAATTGCATTTCCTTCTACAGAGTTTAAAAATAAGTATTCTAAGCATCCCTGCAGTTTTGGCTGTTTTCTAAGAAAATCACTAAAGTCCTTTTGCAGGGGAAAGCACATTACGCAGAGGGATTAATCTCTCAAGCTGACAACACTGCTGCCGCTTTTAAATTCAAAATATATAATTATTAAAATTAACACGAGATAGTAGCGTAACCTCCTACCACTAAAAAAGATTTCGTTTCTGACCATTTAGTTATCCTGGTTATAGCCCAATAATTTGGCAGATTATTTGGTTTTAATTAACAATCGGGTTATGGAGTTGTCGTTTACAAAAATATTTTTTTACTTGATTTATCTTTAAATAATTTCATAAACTTGAGTTTAATAAAATTACTTTAATGATTTCATAGCATATTGTTAACGTTAAATCACATCTACATCTTCCCATAAATGTATGTTTAAATTGACTACAAGTATAATTATTCCATATAGTAAGTGTTATTTTCATAAAATGTGTGATTACTTTGCTTGTGAAATATCCATTTTTTAATCTTCTCTTATGCCGATTATAATTGTGCATTAATTGAGAGACTAAAAAAGTAAACGAAAATGTAAATTCATATTTACATATAAAATTTACCAAATAAATTAAAATATTCGAAGTGTTGTAAAAAGTACAACACGTAATTGCTTGTGAGAAAGATTTTCACACGCTTCCCAAAGGTTAACAACTTTGCAACGATGTTGGTTTTTATTCATCTGCAGGAAAAAGTTTTTTGTTATTTATGAAATCATTAATAAAATATTATTTTACTTATATTATTTGGAGTATATTTATTTCAGATTTATTATTTTATTTGGAAATCAATATTTACACATCTCGAAGCATTAAAAAATAAACAGTTTCTGATAATGATAAATATCCGAGAATAGCCAAATTAGTGAAATCAGCATCGAAAATCCCGTTCCCATGAATGAGAGGATCAATTTTATGCCGGGCACTTTCTCCTGATAGAGCATCAGTGTTGGAAAGAATGCTTAATTCACTTTTGATTGTTAAGGAGGGACTAAACATGTATGACCAAAGCCCACACCTTGTACCTATTGCAAAGGACGACTGAAATTAGCTTCCTCGGTGCATAGAAATTATCAAGAACGATTGGAAAATGAAAAGAAGTTAAAAGAATAAGAGAAACGGAAAAAAGAGCACAGAAATGTTTTGAAGAACAACAAAAGAAAGCTGTTCGTAACATGAAGATTATGGAACGGCAACTGAGTTTAAACCAGAAAAATGTAGAAGAAAATGAAATACATGCGACAGTCTAAGTTTTGTTAGAAGCAGCAAACAAAAAAACTGGAGAAGGCTATTAACAGCAAGAACATGAATGAAGTACAAGCAGCACGTGTGATGCTTATTAGTGTTAAGTGTTCAAAAGCAAGAGGAAGCGAAATAGAAGGAAGTTGATAACATGCAGAATAATCTTAATAAAAGAACATCATCTTTCATGACTGATTATTTACAGAAGCCAAAGACTTTTCAAGTATTCATGGTTTACTGAAAATACAAAAGCCACTGATTATCGGGAAACAGAAAAAAAAAACGCGATATAACCGAGTAATAAAAATTCTGGGCTTTTACTAAACAGATTATACATGCTATGGAATCTCTGTTCTTTCATCAGCAAGTGTTTCTGATATAAAATAAGCTTAGTTTTTCAATCCTGAATTTTATTCGTAGGTTATATCGAATTACCGGTAATTGACGTTTACGTAAACATCGAAACCATGAACGCCCATTTAGCATTGTTTCTTTAACAATGACATTGAAAGACAAATACTGTCGATATAAAAACATCAATTGCGATTTTATTATACAGTACTATATAAATCGCTTATTAGAAATTCGTGTAGTTTATATTTTTCAATAAAAATTATAAATGCTGTAATTGAAAATTTAAAAAAAATGAATATTGAATATATAATAGAACATCAAAACTTATAAAATTACAGAGTAAAAATTCTCTAAAAAGCAAAATGAAGTTACTACTGTATAAAAATTTTAGAAGTTTTCGTTCAGAATCAGAGAGATCTTTTCCTTACACGTTATGCGGTGAATTCGAAATTTCACACCTTTATGTGAATTGACGCAATACCGTTAATTCACATAAATGTATGAAATTTCGAATTCACAGAAACTTGTAAATGAGGAGACTGTACTTAAAACTAATAAATAAACAACTTTTATATCAAAAGGAAACAAATGACAATCGATCTATCCACCTGTTCTGCATATTTAGCTCTTTCTCGTATTTCGTTGCAAATAGAAATTCAGTGGTAATTGGTAATTTAAAATTAATTGACTCAAATGCTTTTAAAATTTAGGGGACCAAAAAAACGCGATATAACGAGTGGCTACTATATTACAGTATATACAGAAATTTTTAAAATGTGTTTAACCATAACAGAATAAAAAGAAATAACAATTTTTACTGCTGTTTTGCTGAGTTTTCCTTCTGTGTTTTCACTTTGTTTTGTCACTATTGCACTCACTTTTTATTCACTTTTTCTGTATTTCAACTCACTTTTCTCACTTTTTCAAAGGGGAAATAGCACTCCGAGGCCTGAGTGTGGGAAAGATGCAATTGAGTTCATAAATCAAGAGCATAAACCAAAGGATAATTCAGAAAACTCAAATTGGAGATAGTGAATTGTAACAAGATGGTAGTGAAGGTCCTGATTCTGACATCATCAAAACAGACACAAATGAAAACAGTAACTGAATTGGAAGATGCTGAATCAGGTTAACTGTGAAAAGAGTAATTATTTCAAATGTTGTATTTTTAACCCATAAATACAGTCAATAAATGGTTTTGATGCACTAGAGTCCTGCAAACTCAACTTAATGTGAACTAAGATGATGAGTTTTACAGCATAGCAACAATGCTAGTTTAAGTAGTGGAATTTTTGTAAAAATATTATATTTGCAAATTTGGATATGCATTAACTACTGTACATAAAAGTAGTGGCTATTTCTACCCGTAGTTAAGTTTAAATTTTAAAAATATTGGTATTCAATGGCTACTTTCAAGTTAGTGGCATTTAGCAGTGGCACCTTGGAAAAAGGATTATATTCTTTGTTAAAATATAGAATTGATGCTATGATCAAGTGTTACAGAGAAGAATGATAAGTTATTTGATCCTAGTGTTATAGAGGTAAACATTAGATTTTTTTTCTTTGAATGACATGGCAAGTTTTATGAAATGTCAGGTTATGAGGAGTGGAGTTTCCCGGACTCCACTGTAGTTCCAAGAATGTAAAATGTTTTCAAATTTTACCCCATCATCTCCTGTTGCAAGGTAAATACTGTATAACAAAACGGAGAAAACACTGAGATCGGTGTTATGTACGTTTTCTTATCACAAGCACTTTCAACAAACCTATAGTTGTCGTTGTCGTTGAGCGAATACAGAAATTTACTAAAAATAAATGGAAATAATCTGATGACGAATGGAATGCTTAAAATTCAAATTAAAACTTTTGTTAAAACCATTAAGAACGCATAACAAATAATCAAATGTGTTCAAAATTGAACAAGCAGTAAGCTCTGTATGAGAGAGATTGAGCACAGAATGTTCAATTCCCCACTTGCCATCCACTACCCACAGCTGTATTTGCGTTATGTTGATGATATTCTCATAGCATGGGAAGACACAGATGAGATGTTTCTCACCTTTATGCAGCAACTTTAAGTATATATCCTTCCATAAATTTTACTTGGGAGAAAGAAAATGACGCTGCAATAACGTTCTTAGATTTGCATATACGTAAATCTCCTGAAGGACCACAATTCTCGGTTCACTACAAATCTAACATGGCACCATTATCCCAGCAGAGGTCTTTTAGCCTTCTTGATATGTTAATGCTGCCATTGCCGCCCTCATAAGAAGAGCTTTCTTACTATCATCTTCGCAAGTACTGGTAAACATTGAATTAAAAAACATCAGTTTGGCGGTATGCACTGCTGGATTTTTGCTTGCTAAATTTAAGCATGTGCTCAATATGGTAAAAAAATCACTATTTCCAAGCACTACACTATGCAATGAGAGGGAATTTTCTGTGGTCCAAACATTGTTGCCGTACCTTGGATCCCTTTCTATATGCATTTGCCGTATTTTTAAGCAGCGTAACCTTGTCTTACCACTATCTCCACTTCCAAACCTATGCAAGCTCATTTGCAATGATAGGGGCAAGTTATCTACTCTAGAGAAGTCGGGGTTATCTATGCAGTTCCACTGGAGAATCTTGCAACAGTAGTAAACACAAGGTATATCAGGGCCACTACTAGAATGCTTGCTAGCCACCTTGTGCAACACCAAGAAGATGCTGTGAGATGTAGGCACACCACAGAACTTACAAAAAAGGTACTTGAACAGGGTTACAACCCATTATGGTCCCAATCAATTATGCTCGAGCTGTAAAAATAGGAAACTCGTTTTTATATGGGAAACTTTTCTTACTATCACCTTGGATACATGCAACACTCCTACCCTCGACTTGCCCAGTGTATGAGTCACACTGTACAAGTGATTAAGCAACTATTAGCATCCTCCAATATACGTATAGCGTGAGCCTGGATCCACACATGCGCCACTTCACATATCATGAAGCTTACTGCTTGTTCAATTTTGAACACATTTGAATATTTGTCACGCGTTCTTAATGGTTTTGACAAAAGTTTTAATTTGAATTTTAAGATTAATTGCAAGTTCTGTTCTTCATCGGATTATTTCCATTTATTTTTAGTAAATTTCTGTATTCACCTGACGACAACAACTATAGGTTCATTGAAAATGCTTGCGATAAGAAAACGTACATTATAACACCAATTTCAGTGTTTTCTCCATTTTATTACAAGAATTTATCTTTTAATTTAATTACAAAACTTAAAATCTTTTGTTTTTATAGTGGTTTATATGAATTAAGTGCTAAGTTTGCAGTTAATATTATTTACATGTTTGCCAAATATGTGATCAAAGATCTTTATTTTGTAAATTTTCACCAATTGTTTTCTCAAGACTTTTTCCCTCATTTCACTTTAAATTCCCACTACATTTAGAATAATAAGTTGTACATTCAATATCTTCATTTTTTATTCAATATCTCTATAAGGATGTAGTTTTGCTGCATTCTGCAGTTTTAAGTCTTCTTACTTGACTATCTGGATTGAACTGGACTGTTATAATTTCAAGATATTTTCCATTAATTCTTTTTATCTTAGTTATATGTCTTTGGCTGTAACCAAATTCCTTTACTTGCTCTTAAACGACCTCCTTTTTTTCTTTAGTTCTTGTGGTTTAGTACAAAGACAGATTACAGATTCTTAGTCTTATTGAATACATATTCAAGAGTCTAAGAATATGGTTCTGTACATGTGGAATATGGTACAACATGATGTATGTAAATTTCTTTTTCCAAATGTTAATTATGAAAAATAGAAAATTCTTTACTGCTTTATTGGGATTAATGTACAGACTATAACTTGAACATTTCCATAGAATTATCATCAAAGATTTTGAACTAAGCTTCATAAAAATTGTTCAAATGGAGATATGATATTAATGTTACAAAAAATTCATGACTTTTATTAAAATCAAATCAATTGAAAATTAAAACAATGCTTTTAAAAACTGTTTAAAAGTTGTTCTGAAATTGTAAATCAAATTAATTTTTAAACTTTTTATTTGTATGGAGATGACAGAACCTTTTGCTTTTTATATATATACAGATAAAAATTATTAAAAATAATATAAAAACTAAAATGAAATCTGTATTCTGTATATAACCAAAGGTTATTATTCAAAAATCAAACTTAAACAATGGTTGCTACTAAAGCAATCAAATACCGTTTCTTCAACTTCAAGTCTGAGTCAAAAGTATAGTTTTTTTATGTCTCCTATCCCTATACAAAGACCTTCCTTACCCTACAAAGACCTTTGTTAACCCTTTCCACGAATTCATGCTGAGTCCACAGAGGAAGTTAGTGGGTGGTTCTTTAGAGAAGTGGTGTGCAAACTATTTTCATTTCCGGCCACCCCATTTTGTGTAAAATTTTGTCGCAACCCCTGGATAGACTGTAGGCATTTTTTTTAATTGTCAGCGTAGTTAAAGTGAAATTCTGGGATTTATGCTTATGTTTCTGCCTTATTAGAGGTCTGAATAAATCACATAATTTTATGAAACAATGATTTTATTTATGCATATGGGTAAATATTTAGTTAATGAAAAATACTTTTAAAAAACTTTACATTGTAAGAATCCAATGTGAGGTATGCACTTGCAAAGAGCTCATGATTGTTTTTATGTTCGGATCTGTATTAGAAATCACAGGCCCTAAGTCATCTGTATTAGGAACTAATACAGACAATTGTTTTCGTAAAAAATATAGTTCTATTTTTATAAATAATAATATTTTATTTCACTGTTTTACTGGTACCTGATACTTGTTGAAGAAAAGCCTTATATTTTTTATCATCAAATAAATTTCTTTGAATTTGGTGACTTCGAAAATTTTCTCACGACCCCTCTAGACCCACAGTTTGTGCACCACTTTAGAGCAGTGATTTTCAACCACTGATTTTTGAAGTGTGCCACCACTGCAAATACTCATACATAAGCGATGTCAGACAAGTGGTTGAATTTGTTCTGCCTACTAAGGGAGTGTTTGGAAATTGTTACCAGTAACTGCCAGTAGTTACCAAGGTATTTAGAAAACATGACCTAAATAACCAACTGCATTTAAAAATCACTGTTATGACGTCACCATTTGTCCTGCGGTATTTACCGAAGTACCGTGTGTGCACCGCCAAATTTTTAAATTATTAAAGTGTACCATGATGGAAAAAAAAGGTTGAGAATCACTGTTTTAGAGGAATGAATTGTAGAGTCCATCTGCGACTTGGTGTGATCTACTTATACACTGCTTTTTTGTAAAGTGTTAGTTTCAGTTTTGGTGGTGACAGAACATTTTGCTTTTACTGTATCATATATTTTCACAGATAAGACGATAGTTGAATCATAAAAAAAGGCCCCCAAAATTTGCGGTCATCTTATAGGACAGATACAAAAAAAATTAATTGAAATTTATATAAATTAAAACCATTATAAAAAAACAGACAAACTGTAATTATTTACTAGTAGAGTGAGTAGGGTATGTCCACTGAATAGAATAGCCCATATAAACATTTTTGTGAATAATCAAGGTCATTACCCGAATACCGAATCAATGCGAATGTTTGCAACAATTGCAAGGCAGTGCTGCCAGATGCAAGAAAATAAAATTTGTTCATTCGAAAAATTACAAATAGGACATAATTCCGTATACACTATACAGTATTATTATCCAGATGATGATCACTGATCTAAACTAAATTTATAGGCTGTTGACAGTTTGGGAGTCGTCTTATAGGATAGATATATGCTAAAACTATAAAACTTTGGCAAAAATTTATACCTTGTCTTATCTGCAGAAATATATGATATATACAAATTTTAACCATCGGTAAGTAAAAAAATTCATACAATATCCCTATGCATCCCTGATCCCCATTCTTGTGGGATAAATCCAATCTTTGCTTCTATGAAAGATTGTAATTTAATACTATGCTTCTAAGTTGTAGAGCATCTCAGAATTAGTACAAAGTTTTTCTATTCTGTTAAAATAATCAAAGGGAAAACAGTTGGATGGCTAGACATTGTAAAAAAAATGGATGGGAGAACTGTTTGAGGCTTCTCTGTGTGGCCTTGTGCACTCAAGTTCAGTCAGAGAAACCTCACCTTTTTTTTTTCTTTTTTTTTTTACAATGTTCAGTCAGAAGAAACAATATTTAATGCTTATAACAATGGTTGGCTGATAACACGAAAAGAGAAGATAATCTGAAAATAATGATAACAGTAACTGAATTTTTTAAAGTTTGATTATTTGTTAATCAATTTTTTGCCAAACTATTGAAATTTTAACATATCTTATTTAGTTAAGCCAAAATTAATTTTTTATAAACTATATCAAATCTACATGGGGAAAAATTTAGGAATAATTTCACTTTTAAACTTCCAAGATAAAAGTTGAAAACATGACTCTTCACTATCTTGATGTTAAACAAGAAAATATATATATATTAATAAATTTAAATTGGAAAGAGTTTGCTGGTGGAATACTTTCAATCAAGTTCAAATTTCTTCTTTGGGCACAAGAAACGTATGCATAGAAAAGAATAATTCTTAAAATATGCTGATAAAGAATAACTAATAGAAAATAAGCTTTTTACTTTATTAATTAATATAATCAAGTTTAAAATTTATTCATACATGTATTCAGTTTCTTATAATAGATATGCTAGGTAATTTAATGATTGACATGAATAACATCTGGTTAATCTAAGATACACGTTATCAGCTTTTTAAACAAAACAAATTTCTGTATTTTCATTCATTGTTTTGCAGACATGAGTCTTAATCTGTTTGTATAGGAAGCTAGATGTGCTTTAGACAGAATTGGTCCTGAAAGAAAGAAACAATTAAAATTAGATAATATAACACATATTCTAAATAGTTCATTTATTTTGATATATACAATGTAAAAAAGTAATTTAATATATCTTAAAATATACTTATATCTTGAATCTTCTAATTTTTGTTTACTAGTTTTTTTAAATTGATAAAATGAGTTTTAATCCAAAAAATTTCTATACAAACCTCTTTTTGTGTGATAGCTAAAGCAGTTAGCACAGACAAATGGTTTACTTGGACAAACTGAACAAAATGTGGTGACTTTTTTTGAAGGTATAACATTAGGGATACCATGTTTTTTCAATGATTTTTCAATACAGTGAATGCAGTATCTTCTAATCTTTTTATTTCTTATAGATTTTAGTTTTGTCACTTCAAGTTTATGTTTTATTTCTGTCTTTAATGAAAATTTCATGTTTTCATTTTCATCTCCTCCTTCAGAATCATTGAGGTGCAGTAATGATTTAACTAATTGTTCTCTAAATTGTCTAATTGTCATTGTTGAATGAACATTATTTTGTTTATAAATAATGAAAGCATTTACTACACATACACCAAAAAGTGTTTCCATTGCTACTCTATGATACCAACAGAGAGTTTTCCTCATAGGAGATGAATAATGTGACATTTGATCCATTTTATTTATTCCAGCTCTCCCTGCTTTATAATCAACAGTAAGCTTTGGCTTCTTGATTTCTTTATTTTTTCTTTCAGTTTTTATAAAATCTAAATTGTGATATGTTGATAAAAACACTGCTTCTTTCTTGTTTTTCCATTTTGCAATTAAAACACCTTCGTTGTCGACCATTCCAACAATTTGCCCATTAGTAAGTTGAGAATGAATAACTTTCTGAGGTAAATCTTTATTTGATGATTGCAAGGTTCCAAGTAAGTGTGTTTTTCTTTTTAATAAATCATGTGCTAGAGGTACTGAAGTGAAAAAACTGTTAGCAAATAATACTCTTTCATCCTGTAAATAATTATCACACAGTTTCAAAACAATGTGCTCATTATTTCTTTTTAAATTGTTTTTTAACTTATTGTCATATAACAACATATTATAAGTATAACCATCAGAACTACATAATTTAAAAATTTTAATCCCATATCTTTTCTGTTTCTTTGAAATGCATTGTGATATATGTAAATAGCCTTTACATGGTATTGTAATTGTATCTACAATCATTATAGAACCAGGTACTCTGATTTCTTTGAATTGTTGAACAAGCATATGAAAGAAATATCTCATTTTATAGCCAAAATCATTCTCGGGTTCGTTATCATCATTTGAAAAGTACCAAATTTTCAGTAAGAGTTCAAATCTGTTTCTTTTCATTGCATTTATGACTTCATTCTTGTAAATTGCACTGCGGCTCCAATAATTATCTATTCCAGGAAATTTAACTAGATCCATCCACAGTAAAAGACCAAAAAATGTTTCCATTTCCTCTTTGCAAGTAGGTTTCCATGCTGACATACGACTCATTTGGCTAAATCGTACTTTAGAAATAATATGTTCTGCATGTTTGTTTGTTTTCTCTACAATATAATTTAGAACGTTATCAGTAAGGAAAAGTCTGAAATAATCTATTGGACTCAGTCTGGAAGAAATAAGTATATTTATTTTTGGTTGTTTATCAAATTGAATGTTGGCTCTTTTAGTTTTTGAAACATCACCCCATATAATATCATTTTCTTCTTTCTCTGTTCTCTGCAGTTCTTCTGATTCATCAGAGTCATAATCATCATTGTAATCATAATATTTATCTTTTATGTAATTTTCAGATTCAGAACTTAAATCTGAATTTGTTTCATCTGAATCATAAGTTTTTCTTCTTTTTTGAGCATGTTTAGAAAAACTTCTATTATTTTTTCTCTGTTGTATATTCATTGCTGCATTTGTCTGTAATACAAAATATATATACTTTAAATCATAGAATAGTAGTTATTGTTTATCAAATTTATTATAATTATATCCTGTATATTATCAAATTTAATTTATCAGAAATTTATTGTAATAAACTATTTGAAATGTATAACTATCTTACTCATCCTGCCATTTATATAAGATTTATCTAAATTTTTCTTATAATAGTTTGTGTAAATATAATGTATTACTATCTCAATATTCATTTTATTGGTAACAACAGTTTCTTCATGTTTTTTTATAAAGAATTTCCAAGTGAATAAATCCTACAGAAGAAATCACATATCACTTTATATGCAACAACTGTTTAGATTGTCAGAATCTTTCTGTTGAAACTTAAAAGTGTCAATAAAAATTAATAATAAAGATTTTTCTGTCTCCCTCATTCCTTCTTTCTTTTTTATTTTTACTTCATCCTGTAAGCACTAAGAGAGTAGGTTCAGCCATGCCTACTACACCTACAATGGGATGGCTGAATGATGAGGGATAGACCACCCATAAAAAATTTCTATGGAGATGAATTCCAGGTTCCCAGAGTAGCACACTGAAGTCTTTATCCTCCAAAGCTGGAAGTTGATTATAATTTATTTTAATGGCTGAAACCTTTTGATAAAGCTATATAATATAACTCCCAAAAGCTGGAACAGTTCAACGAATACACTAGACACTTTTACATACTACTTATGGCACTGATGTTTAAAACTATATAATTTAAGTATGTGCTACATTGTCAAAATTGTGGGAGAATAGTGTATGTATTTAAAATATTTTTAGAAACTACAAAACAATATTTGTAATTATTTAAATTTGAAGATTTTTATTCATGTTTTGAATACAATACAAGCTCTATATTCATGGGAGTTAAATTCTGCAAAACTGTTGTAAATATGAAAAGTTCGATTTGGAAAAAAATATATATAATTTTCATGTTTTTTGGTGCTTTTTGGAAGTTGTGCAACAGAAAACTGGCCTTAGAATGAATTTAAACATACTCTAGTTGATCTTGAGTAGTATTTGCACTGAAATACAAACACTTTGTTTTTCTACTACTATAACATTTAAGACTTTTTTCATTTGTTAATGGTGAATGGTTTTAATTGTTCCGACAATCTTTGCAATTTTTACTGTTGGAGATACTGCTGCATTTTCAGCCTTTGTCTTTGATTTACTTAATGTAAATTATGATTAACCCATTAGAATGGAAGAGAAACAGCTATAACTGTTGACTCTTTTTCTTGCCTAGCACTTTAATTTTGTCTTTGAGGGACATCATATTCTTTGGTCTTTTTGATGTTTTGCCATTTAGAGTAGTTTTTGTTTAACTGGCATTGCTGATTTATAACAATAACTTATAACTAATTACAATATGCTTTTGAAACACAATGCTTTGCTATTCATATAAGTGTATCTGCTAAAATAACTTGAGGGACTATGAAGTAATATGCACTAGCCAAACAATATCAATATAATAATCAATACTCAGTTAAAGTCAAATTAAAATATTGTAGTGAAGATAGAATGCTTCAGAAATACTTAAAAGACACTAAATTAAGATTTATATTAAGATTGTTTTATGTTAATGTTAAAATAACAAGTTTTTAATGAGTATAATAATCATTTTAAAATTCTTGCATTGCATTGATTATGAAACTGAGTTTTGAGATTAAATGACAATTTTTATGTAATCATCTAATTTATTTCTTTATAAAACTACTTATTCTCAAAATTTTCTTACAGGATGATAAGATATTTATATGGGATCTGCGTCTACCTAAACCAGCCACTCTTGTTGGTAAGTTTATATTTTCTTATTAGTTTGTAACTTGTGCATGAAAGAATAAAAGAATGAAATTTTGTGAAAAATAATCGGAAATTAATTTCTTGTAAGGCAAGGATCCTCTCAAAGCAGTGCCAACATGTGTTGCTTGGAAATTAGAATCTCCGACTCTCTTTGCTGCAGGTGATGAATTGGGACAAGTTATCCTAAAAGACATTCGAAAATGTGTAGGAAGTATATTATCAGAAACATTACATCAGAGACCGATTTTCAGATTGGTGTTTTCTCCTAAATTGTAAGTTTTTTTTTTTTTTTTTGATATATCTAATAATATTACAATAAGTCAAATTTTTATATAATTGATATTTTCAGTCCAAATTTACTTGCATCTTGTGCTGATGAAGAATATGTTGTTGTATCAGATGTTAGTAGAGAAAATTTAGAAATTATGTAAGTTAAGTCTTATAATATTTCACATTAAATTACATACATAATTATTAGCTATTTTCATAATTATCTGTTTATTGCTAATTTCAGATATAAAGATGATTCTCATTCAGATTTTGTAAGGGGATTATCTTGGCATCCAGAAAGTAATCAGTTATATTCCTGCAGTTGGGGCAAAGAAGTATTTGGCCACAATTTTCAAACAAACGATATTGAAAGAGAAGATGAAGCATCGTGACCAAAGAATTTTTGGATATTTTAAACTATCAAACATGTTGTATAAATCATATTAATTGGAGTAAAGATGTTCTTTAAACTTAATTATCATTAGTTGTTTAATAGTAAAGTTATTTCTGACTTGATTTATAAACGTCTTGATGAATCTTTACCTGCTATGTGATATTAGTTATTTATATTAAATCAAACAGTTAAAAAAATTAAAATGAAATACAGTAAAATATCAGATTAATGAGTAAAATTAATAATAAAAATACTTTAGAAACTATTGTTAAATTATTGATTATTATATATATTTCAAATATTAAATGCTACAGAAAAAATAATATAAGGTTAAAGAACATATATATCTGTAAACATACAATGTGATCCAAAAATTACCTATCAGTTCCAACGTTTACATCATAAGAATCATTCTGTATATGAAATGTGCTGAAATGAAATATTTACTGCTGCATTCCTAATGTATTCCATTTTATTATAGATGATTTGTACCTAATTTGTAACCATTATGAAAAGAAAAATATATCTTGGAACAAAGGGTATTCCTTATTCAGGTATATCATCAATTGGATTAAAGCTCATAATGTTGGAAGAGACTTAGATCAAGTTTAGAATCAAAGCAAATCAAATGAGGAATGCAACGGTAAATATTTTATTATATTATACAGAATGATATTTGTGATGTAAGAGTTTTAAATTGGCAGGAATATTAGATCACAAATATGCATACAAAACATTGCATATTTTCTTTACTTATTTTAAGTCCTAAAATTATGAATATCGTAAAAAATTTCAGATTTTTACATACTCAAATGATATGGTGAGCAATTAAGCTAATTGTAATGATTATGATATTACAATATTTAACTTTTTAGTTTTATCATGTTGAATATGTTTTTAATGAAAATTTTCAAAATTTTAATCAGTTTTGACATACAAAACATTTAAATGTAATATTATATTTAAGCCTTTTCACATTAATTGCAACTAAAAATTATCTATCACTACCTGTCTTGTGTGTTAAGCAATTAAGTATATTGACCTTTCATTTCACATTTTTCTTTTTCCTCATTACTTTTATACAACTTTTATATTCAAATAAAAATTTATAACAACATAAAAACAATCTAATAACAAAAAATATACAAGGTTAGGAAATTTCAAATCCCACTTTACAAAACTTTGTAGCACATCTGTCCAGTAATATTTCATAAAATTAAGATGTATTTGTTAAGGAAGCCATTATACACAAATCTAATTCAAATTGAATGATAATTTTCTAGAATCCTCAAATGCTTGAATTTCTAAAAAACCATTTGGTCTGAGAAAAGTAGCTTTTAAAATATATGCAATAAAAATTAAAATATTGACATATTTAGTTTATACTTCTTAACAGCGTTTTTATTAGATCCTTACAATGATTTTAGTCCATTTTTTTGGTACTTAAATAACACCGTATAATTTTTTCTCCCTTATACACAAATACTACTACACCTAAATGGTTGGTTCATTCATCTGCTTTTACTAATATTTTTCTGCGCTTTTATAGATCTAAACAAAGAAATTATAATGCATAAAGCAATTTTAACAAAGTTGTTCGTAAAATAAAACGCGATTGTTAATTTCCCGCTAACTGTTGTGTATTTTCCATTACGTATATATTTTATCAATCATCTGGACTATTGCCACGCTATCGGTTATATTGTTCTATTAATAATAATAAACACTACAAAAACGTCGGCCAATAAACGTTACCTTCTCTTTTTCCTATTACGTCATCCGAGACAAAGCGGTAGTTTATGGCAGGGAGGAACGGGAGACGCTCTACCGTACCTTGACAGGCGTGACAATTTCAACCAATACTGTTGCTGGTGTGCAGTGACATCTGGTGCGAGCCGCCATATTGTATCGGATAGCGTAATTCTAAACGCGCTGGCTCGTTTCCCTATGGGCGGAGCTTAAAAGTTCGTCAGGGTATCGATAGATGGTAGTGGATGTAATAGTACTTTATCGTCTATTGGTGTTTGCGTAAAATATTTCATTAATAATAAACTTAACTTACGTTAATTTAAACATGAAAGAATACAAAGTTAACAGTTAAAAAATAGTTTTAATCTTTAAATATGATTAAACTTGAATTTATGACTATTTACAAAAATATAAAATTTTCGAGTCTTTCTACTTCCTGTTTCACTCCACCACAGAAGTAACAGTGTATTGGCTTGAATAAACTTCAGTAGAACAAATGGTAAGTTATAAAAAAATTCCACACAGTTAAAATTGATCGAAACGCCGACCTTTTATTTGAGAATTCGGCGTCCTTTAAAACTAAAACAATTATTACAACTTTTAATTACAACTACCTCGCTCTTTAGCACAATATATTACTGGTTCAGGCCCTCTGGTGGCGGTTTTGGGTAATCCTAAAGTTCATTTGCATACAAGCACACATGATAACATGAACACCCCAGGACTCGAAAATTTTATATTTTTGTAAATAGTCATAAATTCAAGTTTAATTGAAGATGTCCTGGGGTGTTCATGTTATCATGTGTGCTTGTATTTAAATGTGATGGTTATTAAGTGTAATATACGATGGGATGTGAAAATTCATGGAACAAGAATTATATCCCTCTCTTCCTGATACAAATCTTAACTTCAGTCCTTTCATAATACCTTCTTCAGACCACGTTTTTATTTTTACTTTCCTGGCTGTAATGACAGATGGAAAGTATGGCCATTCGGCAAAAATGACCTCCCCCGCAGATTTTTACATTTTTGGACTCAGGACACCTTCAAACGTCGAGAAATGCAAAAAATTTCGGGGGCGGAGTAATTTCTGTATGTGTATATGTTTTTGTGTGTGGCACGATTTTGTTCACCCCGTTAAAGTTTACTAACTCCTGTGCTTTTTGTCGAAAATTTCTGAAATTCTGCAGTGAGAGGAGGTTTGTTTATTAGGGAATCGATGCTGTTAAATTTTGGTGGTCGAAGGTCGATGGGGTGGGGAGATAATGGGGAACGTGTGTATCTCCGGTAGGGTCGGATTTAATGGTTATCATCATTTACAATCTTTTTTATAAAACATCTCTACCCTCATAATTAAGCGTTTTGCCATTTTATAGTAGTTAAAAATATAAAAAGTTTTAAATAAAATACGATAACAGGTGGCGCCACCAACATTTTAATTGTTGCCGGGAAAGTTGAGCAACTGGTTGCTGGTTTTATATTTTTTAATTTTTGAACCAGTATTAATGATTTGAACTTTGGATAAAAATTCAGACAATTTCATATCTATAATTTTTTTCTTCAGTGATTCCTTTTTATTTTTTAAGATTCCTTTAGCTTCGGGGATAAATTCTTTATAGTTAGGTCGTTTTGTGGTGGTTGTATTCCATCCATATACCTTCATAACAAATTGGGAAGTTAATAAATATAAATCAAGTTAAATATATAGAAATAAATATATTTATATAGTGAATGTAATTTAGTTGTAAATTCAAACAAATAGAGAGTAAATGAAAGGAAATGCCATAAGTGTCTGATTTAGCCTAGAATGTAGATTGGTATTGATGAATAACAATGTTATATTAATGGGAAGTAATGTTTTAATTAATTATTTTTGGGGGATAGCTGAAAAAATCGTCTGATATGCTCTTGACCATACGTACTGTTAATTAGTTTTTAACTAATAAAAAAGTAAAATGAACATATCAATTATTAAAAAAATAAATAAATTTTTGTGTCTTTGTCGTCATCCCTTACATCAGTGTTTTTCAACCAGGGTGCCACGGTGCCACGATTGGGTTGTCGCAAAGTTTAGGGCAAATAATAATAATAGATTTAAAAAACAATAGCGAGACTATTATTTTACATGTAGGTAATTCGACAAAATTCAATGGACTTAAATTTTGATTTTGAACACGTAGAAACGCTTTTTTTTGCATTAAAATGCTACTTCAAACTGTCAATTTTTTAAAATTTTTCTTCTTGGGAGGGGACTTCCTCCCCGGACCCCACCCCAGCGTTGCGCGTAATATTCGTTTTCGCAAAAGGTTCATCTGGCCCATTAGCCTCCCCTTATTTACATTCTAGATCCGCCGCTGGTCAAGGGTGTCACGATTTTTTTTTCAATCGGGTGCCACTCAATGAAAAAGGTTGAAAAACACTGCCTTACATTATCAATGTTTTTGGGTTGATGTAAGTGGTTTATGTCTTGTTTATTCAGTGGTGGACCGTTTGTTCTGTGACCTTTCCTTATTTTAATATAAGTTATACTTCACTTGAGAAAAATAACAAAATACTAACGCTGTCTATTTTATTAAATTTATAAAAGAGATTTTAATTTAAGCCGTAAGCCGCTGCGATATTCTCATACGTTCGACTTGTGACAGATGCGCGGTTTATTATTTGAAATTTTAAAATGACTGAGCTGCCCTTGCAAACTGACATTCGTCTCGCCACGATGTGCTTTTTGTAACTTATAATTTGAAAATAACTAATCACACGTTGGACCCTAGTTGCGATCTTTCGGAGTAACAAATTCCAAACACAATATGATAAAATACAAACTTGAAAATAGTGATGAGTAAGAAAACTCTACAATCTTGGAAACATTTCTTCCTTCCTTTGATAACTATGATGAGATGATGATGATGATGATGATGATGATGAGAGACAGCCGGATGGCCGGTTAATAATAAAACTCATTTCTGATTCATTGAAAAATCATTGTGGCATTCATTATTTTCACTTTACCGCACGACTAAAGTATCAAACACAGGAAGGTGAATGACACCCCAAGTACATTTATAATATTTTAGAAATAGTATGGCTTATCTATACCGCTGTAAGTGTTATCTAGGCTGCTACATCTTGTATTTTCACGATTAATAGCAGTCTCATATTTTAACTGAGATAAGATAGGATTCCCGTAAACGTCGTGCATTGCATGACGATTACTGGATATCATTGAGGAACTGGCTACGATTTTTTGGAAAAAATTTAGGTAGTGGTGTTCAATATATCGAGCTCAACTTCTGATCGACAACAACACAATCGGCCATTCATGTGTATCTTCTTATTTATGATGTCATTTAGCCTACACGACGGCCGGATAACTCAGGCGGTTAAGATGTAAGAATACTGCTCCGAGAGATCTAGAATGGAAGGAATTTTTCACGGGCATTCTGTCTTCGTATGTCGTACCGTAGTCTTCACTATCTGGCTATCCAATTGTGGTTCTCTTTAAACGCACTAAGGGTGTGAAAAAAGTACCCACAAGTCGATAATACAGTAGTCAAAAAAAAAAAAAAAAATTGTCATTTACGTAACGAAACTTATTGAACGGTCCGTGAAATGAAATAATTATTGCAACAGTTTTTAAACCAGTTTACAATACATCTTGTTTAATCGAAAAAAACTACTTTTCTTCGAACAGACGTTACCTTGACATCAACGTTCGAAGGTCAGAATTTTCCTGATGTTTTCCATAGGTCTATCCCAAAATTCATCGAACCTCTCTCGCTTTAATTATGGGATAATGACTAGTACAACACATTTCGTTTCCACTAATTCTTAAATTTATACTTATTAAATGATGTCTGAACGTTTGGGAAACGTTATAGACTGACATAGATTTCTTTATAGTAAATTATACAAATAAATGTATTTTAATTATAATTATTTTTATTTATTTATAAATAATTTTAAATTAACTTAGATATAATTTAAATCCCTTAAACGTATATTCTCTAATTATTACACATATTTTATAGAATTATGCAAAATAATTACTATATTAGTTAATAAAACTGTAACAGCTGTTTTCAAATAACAGCATAAAACTGAAATTAAACTAAATTTCAATTTGTTGTGTAACAAGAGATAAAAATCAACGTATCTTTCCTCAAAAATATATATAACTTTTTATCTACTGTATTATTAAAATACTTCTTTATTTATGTTGTAAACAGAGCCGTAGCAATACATTGCAAAGAGGCACTCCTCACGCCTGGCAAATATTTATATTCCGAGAACTAAAAACTAATATATTATCAAGGGGGCCAAAAACGTAGCAAAGACCTACCAAATGGCTCTATAGAAATAATCAATGCTATATTTATAATAAAGATCACAGATTATTTTATTTAATTAGTTATTGTGTTTGCTTATTGTTTAGTTAGTTTATTGTATTTAGTTAAAATAAGTTACTTGTAAGTAAAATAACCCATAATTAAGATTAAGGGTTGTTTTCGTGGATAGACTAGATAAGTGGAAACAACAGTTTTCATGCTTACAAGAAAGGAATTTATATAAGGAAAGATACGTTAAGTTTCAATTTTTATTAAAAGGAAAACTGGAAAACCTGTTATTTCACAAGTAGGTCTATTACATTTCATCAACACAATATTATAGCTGAGATTTTTCAGCAGATTGAGATAATAATTAAAAATATATATATACATTTAGGAGATGTTCTGGTTAAGTTACGTCTAAGTTAAATGTATTTTAAAAAAAGTTTATAACTAAAATTAATTTATTTATGATAAATATAAGCATTAATCAATTAATAAATAAAATATTATAATTAAATAGACTGGTAAAGTTGTAGCTAAATAATAAAAACGATCTAAGAACTATTTTAAATTATTTTTAAAACATTATTATTCGGGTTATATTCCACAAGGTAAAGATCAAAAATGTTTAATTAATGAAAACGCTATAGAAAAAAATTTCAAAATATCATTTAGTTGTTTTTAAACATAATTGTTTTAATAAAATATAAAAAATAATTATATTTTTCGCATTTTCGACGTGGTGTGCTGTAATTAATATTGAAATAACATATTAAAATGACTGCTCTGTTTAAAGTTATGATTATATAAAATAATATTATTTGCTTTTTACAAAGTTTTTAAATATTTGCTTTTATTAAACAATTTTTTAAAGTATTTTTTCAGATATAAAATTCAATGGAACAAAGCAGATTATACAATTAGGATAAACTGTTTTTATTTACAAATGATTATATTCAGTTCACGTATCACACCATTCCCAAAAACAAAGTGATTATAATTTTAAAACAAGTTTTTTAATAGTCATTTATCAGAGAAATCCGGGACAGAATATTTCATTTAAAATCGTAATTCTTAAAACACGCTTTGAAAGTGTAAAAACTCTTGGTACTATTTCCTTGTTTATTACAACCATTTATGAAATCAACGTCAAATAGTATATAAAGATGAAAACTCTTGGTTTATATCAAATTTGCTCTCCAACAACAACAAGCATTGCTCCATTTATCGTATCGTAAGTTCATAATATACGATGAAGTATTACCTGTTTATCGTTGCATTAATCTTGGCTTATGTTCATTGTAAGTACGGTTTTAGAATTTGTGTCTTTATATTTATAATTTATTATGAATATGTTGATCGCTGTCGATACGTTTTTCGTTTTGATAAGAATTATATTGATTACAGATACCAACGCAGGAGGATGTTTCTGCTATAGTCGAGCGGGTACTTATTGCGGTTTCCAAAGAGAGCACGGTTACATCGGTGGAGATTGCTCTAGAGATAATATGTACACCTGTCCGGGTGGCAATGGAGCATTAGCAGGTTGGGAAGGCAGATGCAGACGTGGCCGATGCACTGGAAGTTCTCCTGCGGGTCGGGATTACTGTAATCATGGGAGCGAGAGAGGCAGGAAGAAGAGATTTGCAGAATTAATTGGTCTTAAAAAAGCTTAATTTATTTTTAATGAATATGAAATAACTGTTATAATTAGATTAAATTTATATTTACTTATTTTGTCATAATTATAGAATTCTCATTACAATTTCTTTTTTGGAATGACTTAACACAATGTTCTTCTATTCCAAATATGACGTTACTTGTTGACAATTATTTCGTTTATAGCGTTTACGTGTTATTCCGAACATATTGGATAATTCCATTCGGTTGTAATCTTTTTAAAGTTAAGTTTGTTGCTTTGAAGACATTAAAATGTATATAAAAGGATTATAATTAATTTTGTATTTATTGTAAAAATTGATTAACGTTTTTATTCGTGTTATTGTTGTATTAATATTTTTTTAAAAAATAAAATATAAAATGTCGCATTTTAAACGGAAATTTAATTTAAATTGAAAATACTTAACCTTACATAACAATTTATAAAATATATTATAAATACACATTCAAGAAACTTGTTGAATCGTTTATCCAACGCACTTTCGATTATTGAGTTTTTTCATATTATGTGTAATTAATCTTTATTCTTTACATTAGGATATTAACTCCATACATTGTATCATTGTATTATTGGAAGTATAACTAATAGCATTTTAAATGCTATTATTAGCTATACTTCCAATAAAAAAATGTTTTATTCCTCTTAGATTTCTGATACCAAGTTTAAAATATTAAACTTATGTCGAAAAGTTTATATTTAATCAGAAGAGGGACAATCCTAACTGACTTATCACCACAATATAATAATTAATTTAAAATATACGTTCTCCACCTCAAATGCGTCTTGCCCCTGTACATCATACTTTTCCTTTAGCGATGGAGTCGTGTGGGTATCTATCTAACTCCTTTCAGGGAAAACTTTTGAATTAAAATAACGTGATTTCCAGTTTACACCGGAAGTTTTTATATAGTTAATCGGGGTCTCGTACCTTTAAGCTTTCCATATCCGTTCCCGACTTTCATTTACCTAACTCCCATGATAATTTATTTAAAAACTATTGATATTATTATTATAAAATGACAAAAAGCTTATCAGGTTAGAGATGCGTTTTATAAAAAGTTGTAAATGCTAATAATGAGTAAAATATTTATTAAATCCAATCTCACTCGAGATATGATGCATGACTTTCTTCTATCTCTCCACTCTCTTGACCTTTAAACTACCAAAATTTAATGGGATTAAAAATCTTGAGGGATTATTTTTTGACCGATCGCAGTACATTCCTTCTGTAGATTGGGTGGAAAATAACTAGGCATTGAGAAATCGCTATAATTTCTATATTTCTAAAGCAAAGTGGATAAAAATTACTTAAGTTGTACCATAATTAAATGAAAATATGGATGCATACCTAAAATGTCATGTAGGCTACCAACAAATCTTTGTATCGTAATACGGATGGACGGCCATTTCTCTGCCTGTCCGCGACAAACATGTATTATTAGCTTTAAATGATAATTCTTAATTATTATTTTAAGCTGACAGACAGCCCATTATGTGACGTACAGTATTTCGCACCACCTGTTATTTTTAATTTTTAGATAACGATCTGTTATTGTTTGTATGAGATAATTGAAAAATTTTAGGTTGTTAGATAACAAACCATCACTACTTTGTAGCGACCTAGTTTCTCGATTATTCTCGACAAATCAGACTGTCTAGAAATAATTGTAGACATAAATACCCACAGTCATCCGTCCGTCTGTCTTCCATTACTTTATCTCGATAATGGATTTAGATAAATGAAAGACGAGACCAGATATGGAAACCCCGATTAACTATATATGAACTTCCGATACAAACCAGAAAATGCGTTATTTCGAGTAAAAACTTTTCCCCTGAAAGCAATTAATAGATGACTGGCATAACTCTATTGTTAAAGGAAAAGTCTGATGTACAATGGCAAGCCACTACTAATTTCAGGTGGAGAGCATATAATGTATTTTAAATGAAATTAATTAACAATATCATTAGAAATTGAAGCCCGGAATTGTGACGACGTTACAATAAATAATTGCTTGTTATTAGGGCGATCAGACTTATGCGTGTATTAATCGCACATTATGTAATACATATAAAAATATTTGAAATACGCATTTTTGGTTAGATGTATAGTACTTACATTTTTCGTTACAGTACACCCCCCTATAACACGGTTTCATATAACACAGATTCGTATAACACGGCGAAAAAATTGCGATCATGTTCGTATAACTCGCTAAAAGAGACTCGTATAACACTGTAAAACGTCATCGCCGACTCGTGTCGCGACAGGATTGGTCGATCTGGACCAATAGCGAATATTGTACAAACCGTTGAGTTTAAACGAGCACTGGACCTACTAAAAACCATTTATTATTTGACGGCCATAAAAATTATATTTATACTAGCTGACCCGGCAAACGTTGTTTTGCCATATAAATTATTTCTAGGTAATTTCTAGCTGACCCGGCCACGCGTTGTTGTGGCTCAAAATGTATCTATTATAAATGTATAACACTTCCCCCGTGGGGGGAATTTCAAAAAATCCCTTCTTAGTGTACATTCTCTTGACGTACCCTATTAAAAAGCAATCAAAAACGCATCTAAAATAGTATAATAGAAGCCGAGGTCTTCACGGTAAGCCTTAATCCCGTCACTTTCCCCGCTGGGGAATATCGAAAAATTCCTTTTTAGTGTATATTCCGTTGACGTAACCTATTAAAACGCAATCAAAAACGCAAAAAACCGCATGTAAAATAGTATAATAGAAGCCGAGGTCTTCATGGTAAGCCTTAATCCCGTCCATGTCCCCCCAGTGGGGGGAATGTCGACATGTATATTATATAAAAACACGTGCGTATTCGAATGTAACGTTGTGTGAAAATTTCAAAGGAATCGGTAGGAACAAACGAACGTTATATTTTATTTATATAGATAGATAGAAAATGATCTGCTTCAGTCCATTCTCACAGAAAAGCATAATGCCTGACAGAAAAGCAAACTTAGCGCCATCTGTTGGACATAAAAGCCTTAATCCATATATAAATATATTTTTGAAAGGGGGAAATGGTGTAGGGGTATGAAAAATAGATAGTAGCCGATTCTCAGACCTACTGAATATGCATATAAAATTTGGTAAAAATCGGTAAAGCCGTTTCGGAGGAGTAAGGTAACTAACATTGTGACACGAGAATTTTATATATAAGATTAATGATGTCTCCAAAGTTCAGCGAATTTTTCGCAGAAAAATAACTTATCAGGAAACGTGTGCCAGCCATTTGATGAGACGCTCCGCGACGAAAACAAGCTTAAGCAATGGCGTCGTCGAATGGTGCACACTCGGTAAGTAATCCTTCAATTTTTTGCTTATAGCATAGTTTATATGGATTATTCCCAAAAAATTATACGTGATTTGGAAATGTTGAGTCAAATTAGTCTAAAATCGGTTAAATTTATGGAAGAAAACCTTTCAAACAGCTGTAGCCCCTAAACTGCACACGTGCCAGCTGTGATTGGCTCATGTCTTTACGTGATTCGTACAACACGGATTCATATAACACGGAACGTATCTACCGTGTTGTAGGGGGTCTACTGTACTTTGAGAAATGAGCATTAAAACAGTAGAGGAATTCACAATCCGTAGATTTTATCTCCGTACATGCTTTCGCAGTTTTCTTAAAAAACACGAAAGCGTCGCTTTTTTCCGGTTTTATTTTTGTCAGTGTAGTGTTTATGGCAAAGATTAATGGCTTAATTAACGAAAATCTTTACCCATTATTGAAATTCGCTGACAGAGGGGCAGAGTCGTTTTTTCATTTAAAAAAAATGGCGGAAGGAATTCTTCAAAAAAAGTGATGCCAACCAATAAAACAGTCAAATATTCAACATCGTCGCTAAGTTGTATCCAATATTTTAACTTAATAAAAAACAATTTTATTGAGTAGAATGATGCCGAATAAAAATTCAACAAAAAAACAAACAATATCAACTGTTTTAAGAATAATACTAAATAATAAGAAAATTAAATAAATATCGTATTTCTATGACATCTATATCTGCGATGTACTGATTACAAGCAGGCTTCCAATTTAGAAGAAAATTCGCTATATCTAGTTTTTACGTAACATCGTCTAGCCTCCAGACAAATAAAAATTTCCCCAAAATTTCGTTTGGCACGTGAGAAAATTTTGTACGATAAATTCAGAGATTTTGGTACGCACACTTAAGAAGATTGTTCACCCCCGGTCTAATGCGTACTGGAAGTGGGATTTTTTAGTCAAGTATTCAAACTTAAGTTCACTTATTGGAACATTTTAGCTAGCCAATTAACTTAATATTTCACAATAAAATTAAATTAACGTATGCAAATTTTTTAATGTGTTTTAATAAATTTCATGCAAAAATATGCGATTTATGAAAAATTATGGAAATATTTTTTATTAGTATTATTCGTATTTCTCGACAATAATATTTAATCGTGTTCTGAGTACCGAGTGGGGTACTTCAACAAATATGCGAAATACGCAATTCATGCATTTGGTCGGGTTAATTATTATAAAGAATATTAAAGTTTGCAACATATACATAGTAAAATGGATAAAAACGTTAATCAATTTTTAGAATTAATACAAAACTCATTAGATCATTTTGTATATACTTTAATGTTTACAAAACAATGTTTACGATCGAATAGAAACTCCATTATATTCGAAATTAACTCGTAAAGATAATAAACGTAAAAATTGCTAATAACTAACGTCATATATCGATGTCATCCTATTAAATGCTAATTAATAGGACATTGTCTTAAATCGGTGCAAGAAACATTATAAAAAATGAAGAATTATGACAAGATAGATAAATCTAAATTTTATTTAAGTATAACACCTATTTTACATTAATGAAATATAAATTAAGCTTTCTTAAGACCAATTAATTCTGCAAATCTCTTCTTCCTGCCTTTCTCGCTTCCATGATTACAGTAATCCCGACCAGCAGGAGAACTTCCAGTGCATCGGCCACGTCTGCATCTGCCTTCCCAACCTGCTAATGCTCCATGGCCACCCGAACAGGTGTACATATTATCTCTAGAGCAATCTCCACCGAGGTAACCGTGTTCTCTTTGGAAACCGCAATAAGTACCCGCTCGACTATAGCAGAAACATCCTCCTGCGTTGGTATCTGTAATCAATATAATTCTTATCAAAACGAAAAACGTATCGACAGCGATTAACATTTTCATAATAAATTATAAATATAAAGACACAAATTCTAAAACAGTACTTACAATGAACATAAGCCAAGATTAATGCAACGATAAACAGGTAATACTTCATTGTATATTATGAACTTACGATACGATAAATGGAGCAATGCTTGTTGTTGTTGGAGAGCAAATCTGATATAAACCAATAGTTTTCATCTTTATATACTGCTTGACGGTGATTTCATAAGTGGTTGCAATAAACAAAGTAGTAGTACCAAGAATTTTTATACTTTGAAAACATGTTTTAAGAATTACGATTTCGAATGAAATGTTCTTTCCAAATGTCTCGAAACTGATAAATGACTACTACAAAAACTTGTTTTAAAAGTATAATGACTCTTCATTTATTCATTTTTTTTTTTTTTTTTTTTGTGGAATGTCAAGCTTAAGTTCAAGTCATATTGACTTGAACTTAAGCTTGAGTTAGGCTACAGTATATTTAAAGTTTACATTACTTAAAATGCTAATTTACCTGACTTAATCTGAATTTTCAAATTCGGATTAAGTCAGACTAATCAGTCCGGATTATTGATGCTTCACTGTATTTATTTTAAATATATTCTATTAGTTTTTATTTTAATTCAATCTAAAATAACTCATAAATATATATTTTTATGGGCTTCTTTTTATCTTTTTTGTAGCGTTCAAATTAATTAATTAAACATTACTGATTTTTCTTATTTTGAAAATAATTTTAAAAACTTTCAAACTCGTTTTTACTATTTAACTAACTATAAGCTTTCGCAGTCTATCGTTTTTCATCTGTTTAATTATAATATTTTCTTTATTAATTGATTAATGTTTATATTTATTATAAATAAATTGATTTTATTTTCTTTTCTTTCGAAGACACAATGTAGTGACGTAAACTTAAACACTGGGCGAATTTTTCATCCTTTTTATTCGGTTGGAACGCTTTTTTATTACATAACGCGTTTCGGGCCGATGCCCCTCTTCAGCCAACTAAACATTAAAAAGTGAGAGATGACTATATACAAATATTTAAAATAAATATCGTGACAGTATACATAATTAGTTTTTTAGAGGTTGTTACCTTCTAAATCCTGGTAAGAGCTTGTATACCGTTAAAAGCTGGTCCGTACCTCATTCGGTAGTTTAGACGGATGTAATAGTCCAAGGGTACGAATCTTGATAAAAATTCCATAAAAAAAGAAGGTTTATTATCAGTCTGTAGAAGTATACGGGGTTATTCTTTCACAAATCATATTCGTGAAACCATACCTGAGATTCGTCTTCCGGTGTGTTGTCTAACACTGAGCTCGTACTCCTCCACCTCAACTGCGGAGCACGATCTATTTTTAATTTGCATATGTCTGGTCGAGCATTAGCAGGGGAATGTTCCTTTTTTTTAATAGGTTTCTTTTCCGATAAAATTATTCGGGGGGTTTAGCGGTGATTTTTTTAGAACATAGCACGTGGCCATTGCTATTTTTTCCCGCTTTTAGTATTTTTAATATTTGTCGCTATGCAAATGACGTAACAGATCGTAAAACAGTTTTTTATTTTATAGTATATTTTATAGTAATTTAATCCAGTTTTCATTGATTTTTATGCTTAGATTAGTATTTATGCAGGTCTTATTTTTATTTTTAATGATTTCTACACTTTCTTTGAATTTTCTGTTGTATGTCTTCTTTTCTCTATGTAAAATGCTTGTTTTAGTATCATCGATTTTACAGTTATTTAACACACAATGGTCATGGAATACTGAGTTTAGTCTGTTGTACTTTAAATCGGCTATATGTTCTTTCACTCTTATTTTGAGTTTTCGTTTTGTTTCTCCTATATAGAAGTTGGTATTTTTGCAAGTGCATGGTATCTTGTAAACTATGTTTTTCATATCTTCTTTTTTTATCGTCTGTTTCTTTTTTCTTTGTTTCGCTTTAAGTCTAGATAACAGGTTTACGTATTTTGGGGCAAGTTTTATATTATTTTTCCTCATATCTATGTCGATTTCTTCATAAAGGTTCCTAATGTATGGGAAGCTGGTATATTTTGGTTTCGATTCGGTTTTTTTATCTTTTATTTTTGTTTGGTTATTAGTAATTTTATTTTCCCATTTATGAATCAGTCTGGTTGGGTACCCGTCTAGGGCAAACTTTTTCTTCAATTCGATGATGTGTTTGGGTTTATTAGTTTCTTTACTAGTTCTATTCTGTATTTTTCGGTATTCCATGTTAAAGATGTTTTGTTTTATATACAATGGTATATTTGAAGTATATTTTACTGTGGTGTTGATTGAACATGGTTTTTTAAAAGGTTCAAAATCTAATTCGTTTTCGTTTCTTGTTATCATGACGTCTAAGTATCGTATACTATTATCGGCCACATTTTCTTCCTCTATTTTAAATTGGATATCCTTATCTATATTGTTTATTATATGTTTTATCATGTTAGGCTTTACTTCTGCATCATTATATATAATTAGGACATCATCTACGTATCTTTTATAATATTTTATACCTGTTATATTATTAATTTCTTTGTCA
Organism: Centruroides vittatus; assembly: GCF_030686945.1. NCBI lineage: Eukaryota > Metazoa > Arthropoda > Arachnida > Scorpiones > Buthidae > Centruroides > Centruroides vittatus. Next base: position 18,023 of record NW_027121840.1, on the reverse strand, counting down.
ACGTCGATCATTATTATTTCAGCTAGTTTCGGGCCTATGACGGACCCCATACTAATACCATTATTCTGTGTGTAGTATTCTTCATCTATCTTGAAATAATTACTCATATATGCAAATTCTATTAATTCTATGATATCAGTCTCAGTCAGTAACACAAATCACGATCCCCGAACATATTCTAGAAACAATAAGAAAAGGACTAGACTTTAACGGCCCTAACACTTGGGAAGTATTGGATATAATACCTAATTTGGATCGTATGTGCAATGAACTCGAAGATACAGAATCAAGAATTCTGAAAACGACCTTAAGTAATAAAATTAAAAAATATACTGTAAAAAAACATAATAAAACAACTATAACAGATAAAAATTACTATAAATACAAAGACGAGATAGAAACATTGCAAAAATTCTTAAGTGATAATCAGCTAGACCTCATTAGAGCCGATAAAAGTAAACAAATTATTATAGTAACCCAAAAATGGGTTAAGTCAAAACAGCTAGAAATAGTGGAAGGCAAAAAGTTCCGAAAACTACCAATCAATCCGAAAGAAACCCTATATGAAGAACTAAAAAAGAGAGTTATAAAACTGCAAAAACTTAACAAAATTACAAGAGCAGAACGAGAGTTCATCCTTAATCAAGATAATGATAGAACACCTAAACTGAATGTGAAACTTAAAACCCACAAAATGGGAGAAAAAGTAAGACCCATAGTCGATTTTAAATTCGCTACCTTATATAATCTGGAAAAATTCCTTAAACAAAAACTTAAGAAATATCAAAATTCGAAGCACTCTATCAAAAATACAGAGGAACTTTTGGACAGTCTAAAAAACGTTAAAATAGAAAAAAACATCAAAAATGGCTAGTCTGGATGTGATTGATATGTACCCGTCGATAAAATGGGAATTAATCGAAGATAAACTTAAAAAATTAGAAGTAGAATCACATATCATAGAATTAATAGAATTTGCATATATGAGTAATTATTTCGAGATAGATGAAGAATACTACACACAGAATAATGGTATTAGTATGGGGTCCGTCATAGGCCCGAAACTAGCTGAAATAATAATGATCGACGTTGACAAAGAAATTAATAATATAACAGGTATAAAATATTATAAAAGATACGTAGATGATGTCCTAATTATATATAATGATGCAGAAGTAAAGCCTAACATGATAAAACATATAATAAACAATATAGATAAGGATATCCAATTTAAAATAGAGGAAGAAAATGTGGCCGATAATAGTATACGATACTTAGACGTCATGATAACAAGAAACGAAAACGAATTAGATTTTGAACCTTTTAAAAAACCATGTTCAATCAACACCACAATAAAATATACTTCAAATATACCATTGTATATAAAACAAAACATCTTTAACATGGAATACCGAAAAATACAGAATAGAACTAGTAAAGAAACTAATAAACCCAAACACATCATCGAATTGAAGAAAAAGTTTGCCCTAGACGGGTACCCAACCAGACTGATTCATAAATGGGAAAATAAAATTACTAATAACCAAACAAAAATAAAAGATAAAAAAACCGAATCGAAACCAAAATATACCAGCTTCCCATACATTAGGAACCTTTATGAAGAAATCGACATAGATATGAGGAAAAATAATATAAAACTTGCCCCAAAATACGTAAACCTGTTATCTAGACTTAAAGCGAAACAAAGAAAAAAGAAACAGACGATAAAAAAAGAAGATATGAAAAACATAGTTTACAAGATACCATGCACTTGCAAAAATACCAACTTCTATATAGGAGAAACAAAACGAAAACTCAAAATAAGAGTGAAAGAACATATAGCCGATTTAAAGTACAACAGACTAAACTCAGTATTCCATGACCATTGTGTGTTAAATAACTGTAAAATCGATGATACTAAAACAAGCATTTTACATAGAGAAAAGAAGACATACAACAGAAAATTCAAAGAAAGTGTAGAAATCATTAAAAATAAAAATAAGACCTGCATAAATACTAATCTAAGCATAAAAATCAATGAAAACTGGATTAAATTACTATAAAATATACTATAAAATAAAAAACTGTTTTACGATCTGTTACGTCATTTGCATAGCGACAAATATTAAAAATACTAAAAGCGGGAAAAAATAGCAATGGCCACGTGCTATGTTCTAAAAAAATCACCGCTAAACCCCCCGAATAATTTTATCGGAAAAGAAACCTATTAAAAAAAAGGAACATTCCCCTGCTAATGCTCGACCAGACATATGCAAATTAAAAATAGATCGTGCTCCGCAGTTGAGGTGGAGGAGTACGAGCTCAGTGTTAGACAACACACCGGAAGACGAATCTCAGGTATGGTTTCACGAATATGATTTGTGAAAGAATAACCCCGTATACTTCTACAGACTGATACTAAACCTTCCTTTTTTATGGAATTTTTATCAAGATTCGTACCCTTGGACTATTACATCCGTCTAAACTACCGAATGAGGTACGGACCAGCTTTTAACGGTATACAAGCTCTTACCAGGATTTAGAAGGTAACAACCTCTAAAAAACTAATTATGTATACTGTCACGATATTTATTTTAAATATTTGTATATAGTCATCTCTCACTTTTTAATGTTTAGTTGGCTGAAGAGGGGCATCGGCCCGAAACGCGTTATGTAATAAAAAAGCGTTCCAACCGAATAAAAAGGATGAAAAATTCGCCCAGTGTTTAAGTTTACGTCACTACATTGTGTCTTCGAAAGAAAAGAAAAGAAACGAAAATACAAAACACGGTTTCCTCAAGATAGAAATTGATTTTAGTTATAAACTTTTTTAATATATAAATTGACTTAGATTAACTTAACCAGAACATCTTTAAATGTATATTCTTGATTTATTATGTATTTATAAGTTAGAATCGTGCAGAAAGATGTCACCTATAATATATTGTGTTGATGAAAATTCAAATCGCATACTTGTGAAATAACAGGTTATAGTTCTAGTTTCAGTTTTCCTCGTAGAAAAAATTGAAAATTAACATATCTTTTCTTATATAATTTCTTGTAATCATTAAAATGTTTTGTTGTTGCCATTTATATAGTTGCTACAAGAAACTCTTTATTACCCTAAACTCAATTACTTACAAGTTACTTGTTCTTGTGCCAATACAATAACTAATTAACTGACTAAATAATTAATGATATATTTATAAAGGAGATCGCGGATTATTTCTTTAGAGAAATCTGATAATTATTTACAACCAAAAAAATAAATATTTTAATTAAATTTGAATTATGACTATTTACAAAAATGTAAAATTTTCGAGTCCATCTTACATCCTTTTAACTCCACCACAGAAGTAACAGTGTATTGGCTTGAATAAACTTCATAAGAACAACTGGTAAATTATAAAAAATTTTTTACACAAAGTTAAAATTGATCGAAACGCCGACCTTTTATTGGAGGATCCGGCGTCCTTTAAAACTAAAACAATGGTTACAATTTTTGATCACAAATACCTTGTTCTTTAGCACAATATATACTGGTTCAAGTCCTCTGGTGGTGGTTTCATAATATTACGATAGATAAGAAGTTTTAATATATATGAGAAAAAATGCATTAATTTTCACCTCTTGTTACGAAAAACAATAAAATTTAATCGAATTTCTTCTTTATCCTGTTATTTAAAAACATATGTTACATTTTATCAACCAATATCATAGCTGACTTTTTTATGCACGATTCTACAAATTATGTAGGCCTATAATAATTGTCGAATATTGGAGAATATATTGACTATGTATAATAATTGTAGAATACGAACATTGCGAAATCGAATTTTCACAAACGTGTGACACACATTACGCGTGTATTCTCTTACTCTCGTCGTTTCGATTTTTGTGTGTTGCTGACACGTCATTCGGATCCCTTTGACCCACTAATTTCACCGAAAATGCCTCGTAGACGACCTCGTGGACGTGACCGTGGCCAGAGAGGTTTGAACGATCGCGCTCAAAACCAGCGATATCAAAGAAGATTGAAGAATGAGAACGGGACCCGCCGTGAGCGTCGAAGTGATACCGCTTACGGTATCCAAAAACAGGCCCGTGACAACGTAATCCGTCATAACTACGGCGGCAACGAAGCCCGCCGTAATCTACGCCAGGACCTTGAGTACCGGTGTCGGCTTTTCCTCATTGGAGAGTGCTCATTTTTCTCTTTTCCTTAGAAAATGGTGCGCTGTCGAGCCCTGAGTCTCCGAGACATTGTCTCGTCCCAAAAATGGTCTTGCTGTTTTACTTGTTATAATTAATACAAAACTCATTAGATCATTTTGTATATACTTTAATGTTTACGATCAAATAGAAACTCCATTATATTCGAAATTAACTCTTAAAGATAATAAACATAAAAATTGATAATAAGTAACGTCATATATCGGTCATCCTATTATAATGCTAATTAACAGAACATTGTCTTAAATCAGTGCAAGAAAAAACATTATAAAAAATGAAGAATTATGACAAGATAGATAAATCTAAATTTTAAGTGTAACAGCTTTTTTATATTAATGAAATGTAAATTAAGCTTTCTTAAGACCAATTAATTCTGCAAATCTTTTCTTTTTGCCTCTCTCGCTTCCATAATTACAGTAATCACGACCCGCAGGAGAACTTCCAGTGCATCGGCCACGTCTGCATCTGCCTTCCCAACCTGCTAATGCTCCATGGCCACCCGAACAGGTGTACATATTATCTCTAGAGCAATCTCCACCGACGTAACCGTGTTCTCTTTGGAAACCGCAATAAGTACCAGCTCGACTATAGCAGAAACATCCTCCTGCGTTGGTATCTGTAATCAATATAATTCTTATTAAAACGAAAAACGTATCGACAGCGATAAACATTTTCATAGTAAACCAGAAATAAATTATAAATTTTATATTTATAATTTATTTCTGGTTTATTATGAAAATTCTGTGAATTTGTGTCTTTATATGAAAATATAAAGACACAAATTCTAAAACTGTATATACAATGAACATAAGCCAAAATTAAAGCAACGATAAACGAATAATATCATTGTATATTATGAACTTACGATACGATAAATGGAGCTATGCTTGATGTTGTTAGAGATAAAATTTGATATAAACCAATATTTTTTATCTTTATACACTGCTTGACGATGATTTCATAAGTGGTTGCAATAAACAAAGAAGTAGTATCAAGAGTTTTATACTTTGAAAACATGTTTTAAGAATTACGATTTTGAATGAAATGTTCGTTTCAGATGTCTCGAAATGGTAAATGACTACTACGAAAATTTGTTTTACAATTATAATGACTTTTTATTTATTTATTGGAATGGTGATATGTAAATAGAATGTATACGAATTAAAACAGTCTATCCTAATTGTAAAATGCGATCTTGCAGTAGTCGGGTAGACAAACTAACGAAGGCACGCGGAGCGACTTTATTATCGCACTGTATAATCTGCTTCGTTGCATCGAATTTTATATTTCAAAATATTTAGAATAAAATGCATATAATTCTATAATAAAACCATATATTTAAAAACTTTATAAAAAGCAAAATATATCATTTTATATAATATTAAATTTAAAGCAACTAGTCGTTTGAATATATTATTTCAATATTGATTAAATGCGCAAATTATAATTTTTTTAAAATTATTTTCATTGAAATAAGACTACAGCAAAGCATCGAAAATCCGGATTCGGCCATGAAATTATGATCAGTGTAATTTTTGTTTATATATATTGATTCAGAAAATTGTATTTGTGTAAGTATTTCTACGTCACTTGCATGGGCGTAGCCAGGAAGGGAAATGGGTGGGCACGGCCCCCCAGTTAACCTGGTGCCCCTCCCCAGAAAATTACAGCCTCTACAAGTCCCCCCATAACAAAACCCTGGCTACGCCAATGGTCAGTTGTGAAATACTGGCTTGTGAGTCTAATCAGTCCGGATTTTTTATGCTTCACTGTATTTATTTTAAATATATTCTATTAGTTGTTATTTTAATTCAGTCTAAGATAACTGATAAATATATTTTTTATGGTTTTTTTAAGTCTTTTTTGTAGTGTTCAAATGAATTATTGGTTTTTACCTTATTTTGAAAATAATTTTAAAAATTTTTAAACCCGTTTTTACTATTTAACTATAAGCTTTCGCAGTCTATCGTTTCTCGTCTGTTTAATTATAATATTTTCTTTATTAATTGATTAATGATTATATTTATTATAAATAAATTGATTTTAGTTATAAACTTTTTTAATATATAAATTGATTTAGATTAACTTAACCAGAACATTTTTAAATGCATATTCTTTAATTATTATGTATTTATAAGTTAGAATCGTGCAGAAAAGTATCAGCTGTAATATTGTGTTGATGAAAATTCAAATCGCATACTTGTGAAATAACAGGTTATAGTTCTAGTTTCAGTTTTCCTCGTAGAAAAAATTGAAAATTAACATATCTTTTCTTATATAATTTCTTGTAATCATTAAAATGTTTTGTTGTTGCCATTTATATAGTTGCTACAAGAAACTCTTTATTACCCTAAACTCAATTACTTACAAGTTACTTGTTCTTGTGCCAATACAATAACTAATTAACTGACAAAATAATTAATGATATATTTATAAAGAAGATCGCGGATTATTTCTTTAGAGAAATCTGATAATTATTTACGATAGATAAGAAGTTTTAGCATATATGAGAAAAGACGCATTAATTTTCACCTCTTGCTACGAAAAACAATAAAATTTAATCGAATTTCTTCTTTATCCTGTTATTTAAAAACATGTGTTACATTTTATCAACCAATATCATAGCTGACTTTTTTATGCACGATTCTATAAATTATGTATAATAATTGTAGAATATAGGAGAATGTATTGACTTATTTTAAGTTAAAATTATTTATAAATAAAAGAAAGTATAATTAAAATAGATTTACTTTATTAATTTTTCCATACATTCAGATATTCTTTTATAACTATACATTTAAGACTGAAGACGAAATGTGTGTGTTACTGAATTAAAGCGAAAGAGATTCGATGAATTCTAAGATAAAGTTATGAAAAACAATATGAGAATTCTGACCTTCGAACGTCTGTTCGAAAAAAAGTAGTTTGTGTGATCAAACTTGTTGCATTGTTAACTGGTTTAAAAACTATTACAATGTCGTTTCGGGGACCGCTCAATAAATTTCATTATGCCTTTTTTATTTTTGATTGTTTTCGAGAAAAATAATATATATATTAATCACAATAAGAAAAGTTTATTTTATTTTATTTATATTAAAGATAAGCTATTTTTAAAAATATAAATGTTCATTTCTAACTTTTAAAAACTTGTTTGTTGGTTTTTAGATTTTATAATTCATACCAATATGCTTAAAAGGAGGTTCTCAACCTTTTTCTCTTAGCGACCTCTTTCCAAAATTGGACTTGACCCGTTTTTATGTTGATATGAAATAAGAATAAATTATAAATATGATGAAATAAGTAATCAAATAACAATTAATAATTGCTTTATTATACAAGTTTGAATTCATTAATGTTTATATTACTTTCATAAAATTTATAGATAAAAATATTATTATATAACAATGCTTCTAATTATAATTTATACAAATAAATTTTTAAAAAGTTGCCTATGATCTTCTCTAATAATTTATTGACCCTTCAGATGAATGTTTATTACGATGGTTTTCAATGAATAGGAGGTGAATATTATTATTAAGATTAAAATGTATTTAATCGACTTTGACTGTTTCGAAATAATCAAATATTGTCAGAACAGAACAGAACAAATATATTGTCGAAGAGAAACTAAACTTTCTGAAGAAAACAAAAAAAAAAAGGCTCTTACAAACATTAAGAAAAATATGTAAGAATGGCTAGATTTGGAAAAAATTTAATAAATATAAATAGCTTTAATTAAAATTATATTTTACAATTACAAAAATATATTATGATTGATTTTTCTCTCATTTTCTACATAAAAGAAAATGTCTTTTATATATTTTTCCGTTGTATAAAATTCTGTAATGTTTTGCATTATGGATAGTATATCCTCATTATACATATAAAAATGCATATAAAAAGAATAAAAAAATTAACAATGATTTAAAAATTAAAAATTATATATATCCCTATCATAAAAATAAGACAATGAATATCTGTGTTGAGAATCAAATAATATTTACGATTCATATTTACTGTGGTAATAATTATATTTTCCATTAAAATATCTTTTACTTTTATTATTTATAATACTCGTATTAATCATTTAGTCCATAACATAAACAGATCAGTGGTACCCAAACTTTATGACTGATGGACCAAACGTGTATAAGTAGTACATAAGCAGAGCACAAATATTTTTTTATATTTCAAATAAATAAAAAGTGAATCTATTTCTATCATTTGTAAAGATCGTCCAAGTATATCAGCAAAAATTTGCCATTTTTTGATTCCCCTTCCCTGATTATCACAAGTAATCAAAAATCAAGGTATTCCAACTATTTTATTTAATTATCACCATTCTGCCCAATTCCGTCGCGGGGCATGACCTCTCAATGGAAATAATTACGATGGTCATTTAACCGGAATATGCTGATACCTCGCATGCACTAATTAATCAAACAATCGAAACATTATCTATGATTTATGATGTGTTTCCAGGGCCGTTCCGAATAATTTTGGCGTCTGAGGCAAACCTAAGAATAACACCAATGTACAGTACAATAGAATATTTCTATAAACATTATGACGCCATTTTAGTATCTCTTCAGATTTGGCGCCTGGGGCAGTTGCCTCTCTGATCTATGGGCATCGCTCTGTATGTTTCTAAGAATAATGTAAAATTAAATCATATCAAATCTATAATAATACTGTTTCTATCAAATATTCCAAAAGATGAGCATTTTTTTTCATTTATTTTATAATGGCCATAAATGAAATAAAATCATCTAGAAATTACGCTTTCTGTGCCTATACTTTTTCTGCATCCTCTTTCCATCTCGTTGAATAAGAATATACATTAATTTTTTACGGTGCCATCTAATTTTATTGCAATATTATTTAGCACATATTGTAATAAACCTCAAAGGTTGCATTCGTATAATCCTCAAACATATATTATTATCATGTGAACTACAATAACTATTACTTATTTTGGTATTTATTGCGGTTTACACAATTTTACAAAGCTGTATTAAAAACTAAATCATGCAGAAAGTAAATAATATACATAATGCTACTAAATAAAATATAATTTTATTGAATAATGAAATCGTAAGAATACTTACAATAAATAATTTTTAAAATCACGAAATATATATAAATACTTACAATGAACACAGGCTAAAAGCAAACAGCCTAACAGCAAGATGTACTTCATCTTGAAGCTGAGCAATATTAGAAACTTTCACCTTAAATACGTTTAAGCCAGAATTTTGCAACCGTTTCCTCTTCGGAAAAGGATACAAAACCTTTACAGTTTACTAGAAAGAGCTATCGAAATTTTTAGTAGAAAAATAACTCAGATTTAAAACTAGATAAGCATTACATTATGCTATATTATAATAAATTTTAAATTATTTTAAAGTATTCATATTTGATCTTAAAACCATCTACTTTTAAATACTTTTTACGTGTTGCATTTTTTAAATTATTGTTTATATATAATACAGAAGATACAGAAAATATATTGTAAATATACCGTCTGCCATTAATGTATTGTAAATATACCGTATATATATTTTAAAAATTATAATTTAATAAGGATATTATTCATAATTTGGGTGGCCATTCCAAAAAGGATATATTGAGTATATATGAATACACTACTACATTTATGTTATACACAGTAGGTAGTATATATTTTTATTAATTCAGTGTATCGAATCTATTCGCGTATTTTACACGAAATATTTAAAATTTATAAAAATATATGCCCCAAAGTGTATCGAATTCGTTCACGACAATGCATGAAGATTTTGAATTAATAAAAACATATACTACATATAAAAATCTAGAACGTTTAAGTTCATTGAAGATACAAATTTAGACTATCCAAAAGGCATCTTCTGAGTCCTGGTATAAAAAAGGCCAAGTGAAGATGACGTTTGGATATCGTATTTTTCTTTTTTCAATAAACTTGTAGTGTCCTGGATAGTTGTATACATAACAAGGAAAAGGATTGGAATCGTGTTAAATTTGATCCTGCTACTTTTTGCAAATCTCTCCGTTTTAAGACATCCTGAACCCAAAAATGTCTAAAAAAACGACAAAAAGTTTCATTAATGTGTGTGTGTGTGTGTGTGTGTGCGTGTGCGTGTGAGCGTCTTGTTCTGGTACGCCAGGTAGGCCTATATATATTTTTATGCATGTTTCCTTTTTGTCTATCCCTGTACTTTTGGTCTTGGAATGGCTAGTCTGTTCCTGTTTCTTTGCGTAACTACAACTCTGGGGTTGAATCCCCTTTTACTGTCCGATTGTGAAGGACGAATTTTGTAGTAGCCCCGGGAAACAGGTAAAAGGACCAGTCACTTTTGGCAGGAAACAGGTAACAAGATGCTCGAGGAGAATTTTTTGGACGACAGATGAGTCAGATTGGACCTGAGTTTCCTCTCTTAAGAAGAGAAGAATTCCGTGGGCCCTCGAAAATCGTCGAAGAAAAGCACGTAGCGTTACGGTCTTCGGAGCCATAACAGACACGAGGAGAACGAAGACAAAGAATCGCTATTGAGGACTAGATAAGTGAAATCGACAAGATTCTACCTTTCTGCTGGGTATTAGAGATTTCGAATGTATTTTCTGAGGCTAATACTTCTCTGACTAGAGAACTATAGGACGTTTTTACCCGTTGTCGTCCAGAACTGTTCTGACAATATTAGAGAGCCGAAGTTTTTGTCTCTTTGCGGCCGAAGTTTTAATCTCTAAAATGTGAACGTCGAACGTCGAGCACCCTATCCTTTAAGCCTAGAAATTTGACAATGGCGTTTGGAACGTTCCAATGACGTTCCAAACGCCATTGTCAAAATAAAACTGAAATAACTAAAAACGCTAAAAAAAAAAAACACCCTTTGAAAATACACGCGCTAAAGCGACTCTCGACAATTTCGCCTAACGCGAGCAGTTGTCCTAGCACGAAATCGAAGGGTGAGAACAATAACAGTTCCCCAACCAATTTATCTATAATAGTAACCATGTTCCTTGTAGAGTCGTCATATTAGTTCCTTAGTTTTAAGGTCACTGTACAGATTTCAGGCTTCCTACGTACAGTACAGTAAACTGCTCGTTGTTTCGAGCTCAAGCCACGGAATTCCTGTTATAATTTCAAATACAGTATCTTTTCATTTAAAAGTTACTCTAACATTTACTTCAAGTCTTTAACTAAATAGATTTCAAAATAAATGTCAAATATCCGTATAATACAGTACAATGATAAATTTATTTAGTTTTGTAATGCAAAATTAGAGAAGAAATTTGGAGATACTTGTTAAAATGAGTATACATTTTGTCTCCTATATTCACACGCATTTTTTTTTTTTCTTTTACATTACACAAACTGCAAAAAGAAGCTTCGATGTAGACATTTTTATAAATTAAAACTAACAGATGAGCCCAAATATTTGTCTGAATTCGTTTATTTTGGGTTACCCGAAGAGCAGGGCCGGATTCACATAAGGGCATTTGGGGCCTGTGCCCAGGGCCCCACAAAATAGGGGCCCCCACAAAACTAAAAAAAAATTATGTTTAGACATAATTTTTTTTCTATTACCGCGACAGCCTAGTGTGGCCTAATCATGAGGGCAACAGGCAGAGAAAACCAAACCCGGGAAAAACCTATGAAACATCGGAAAATTTCGGGAAAAAATTTCACATAGGTATTTTTCAGTTAAATTAAAATAATTAGTTTTACACAATAAAATATATCTATGTTTACCTTATTTTTAAATGAAATTTACAACTTAATAGTTCAAATCTAATTGAAAGTACAGTATTTTGTGTAAATTTTCTAAATCATCAAATTTGCCTACTGTTAAAGGGGGGCCCCACTGAATTTGTGCCCAGGGCCCTGGATTGGTAAATCCGGCCCTGCCGAAGAGTGGAAATGATTTAAATATTATTAATTTTTAAAATGTATACTATATGTGCCACTATTTACTTTCCTTCTTTATTATTTACACTTTATAGTGACTAAAACTAACTTTCTCCTCCCTGGGAGAGTTGAATTTCCAAAAATCTCTTCTTAATCTGCATTTCATGGCGTATCCTACTAAAACGCAGTCAAAAACGCAAGAAATCGCATCTAAAATAGTACAGTAGAAGCCAAGTTTAAATAAACTCTGTCAATTTCATTTAGAACCCTTTCAAATTATTATGGCTGGAGTCAAAAGTAAAATTAGAAAAACCGCCAACCGCGGATGACATTCCATTATTTAGAGAGGAAAATTGATTTTGTCAATTTTCTTTCACTAATTAATAGCATTATATTATCAACTAGCAGATAGACCCGGCGTTGCTCGGGCAAAAGTAACGATAGCGAAGATTAAGATTATTACGTTATAGTCAACCTTACCCGTTTTCACAGAATGCAAGAATTGGGTTCCCCTGTTTTCAGACTAATTAGAGAATTTTTAGGTGAGTATAAAAATATTTCGATTTCACGCAAAAACGAAAAAACTGCTGCATCTGCGTCTCGCACGTCGCTTTCTCTTAACACTTCCATTGTTACGTAACACTTCCATAGTTCATGGAAGTGTTAAGCCTTAATCCTGTCCCTCTCTCCCGTGGGAAGGAATTTCGAAAAATCCCTTCTTAGTGTGCGTTTTCGTGATGTACCCTAACTGTGTACCAAATTTCAACTTTCAACTTCTAACCGTTTGGGCTCTGCGCTGATTATTATTATTATTATTATTATGTTGGGTTAAGTTAGATATACTCGGTTAACACCGGTGGCTAAGTACTATGCCGGACCAAAGTCAAGGCATAGTAACCAAAACAGAAATTAAAGAAGTGTATCAGTGTGTGTGTCTGTATTCAGGAATTTTCTCACAATATGACATGTATTCAATATAGTGGCCTTCTGTAGAGTGATGTATGTGTTTCTATTCAATTCTAATGTGCCCAGGCTTTTGTGTAGTGTGTGTGGTATGACACCTGTAGAGGAGAGAACTACAGGTACAATAAGCACCCATCCATCCTCCACAGATGCCTTATTTCCTGGGCGAGTTCTGTGTACTTGCTAATTTTTTCAGTGCATGCGTTTTGTATATTGTGAGTGTTTGGAATGGATATGTCTATAATGTATGTGATTTTATTGTGTTTGTCAATGAGTGTGATGTCTGGTCTGTTGTGGTAAATTGTTTTATCTGTGATTATGGCTCTGTCGTAGTACATTTTGTGCGTGTCGTTTTCCAATACTGTCTGTGGAATGTATTTGTAGTATGGTTCGTGGATGTCTGCTAATTTGTGTTTCTTTGCAAGCTCTTGGTGTATTATATTTGCTACTTGATTATGTCTGTGTAAATAATCTGTCTGTGCCAAGAGCTTGCAACCAGAGGTGATGTGTTGTATAGTTTCTGGCATGATGTGACATTTTCTGCATGTGTCATTTGTGAGTGTTGCATCTTTGAGTATGTGTTTTCTGTAGTTTTTAGTATTTATGACCTGATCCTGTATGGCAATCATGAATCCTTCCGTCTCCCCAAAGAGGCATCCCCGAGCTAACCAGCTGTTTGACGCAGTTTTGTCAACAAAATCCTGGGCCAGATCGTAAGGATGCCTGCCATGGAGTGCCTTTCGAGCCCACGATTGCTTAATGGTGTCTATGCTTTTTATATGTTGTGTTGTGTCCATATGATGTGAGTGTAAGTTTAATGGTGTGTTATTTGAGTCTGCTAGAGTTACTGCTTTATGTAATTGTGATGTTTCTTGTTTTTTGTAGAAAAACTCTCGCAGTGACTGTATTTGTTTGTAGTGAAGGTTAACTATGTCAATCAGGCCACGTCCGCCATCTTTACGTGGAAGGGTTAATCTTTCTGTGGCGGATTTAGGATGATGTTGTTTATGCTTAGTAAGTGTTGTTCTTGTTTTCCTTTGGAGTTGCTCAAGATCTGTGTGAGTCCAATGTATAACTCCAAAAGAATATGTGAGTACTGGGATGACATATGTGTTTATTGCTTTAACTGTGTGTTTTGCATTTAATTGTGTTCTGAGAATAGCATTTAACCTACTTTGGTATTCTTTAATTAATCTTTGCTTTATTTGTGTATGTTCTGTTAGTTTGGCCTGTTGGAATCCTAAATACTTGTAGAACTCGCCCTCTTCCATGGATTCAATAATGTCTCCATTTCCAAGTGCAAAATCTTCTTTCTTCAGGATTCCTTTTTCTATGTGAAGTGTTTTGCATTTATCTAGGCCAAATTCCATTTGTATGTCCTTGGTGTATGAATGTGTGATTTGTAGGAGTTGATGAAGTTGTTTTTGTGTGGATGCATAAAGTTTTATGTCATCCATGTACATGAGATGTGACAGTGTATACTGTGTTGTTTTTTCGTGTCTGATATTGTAACCATATTGCGTGTTGTTTAACATGTTGGATAATGGATTCAGGGCTAAGCAGAACCAGAGAGGACTCAAGGAATCTCCTTGAAAAATTCCTCGCCTAATAAAAATTTGGTTTGTTTGTATGGAAGTGTTACTAACCCTGAGATGTAGTGTTGTTCTCCAGTGCTGCATAGTGTTTTGAAAGAATGCAATGAGTGATGGATGTATTTTGTACATATGTAGAATATGTAGCAGCCAACTGTGTGGAACACTGTCGAATGCTTTTCTGTAGTCTATATAAGCCATGTGTATGTTTCTGTGTTGTCTGTGTGCTTGCCGTAGAATGACTGAATCTATGAGTAACTGTTCTTTGCATCCCCTGTGGTTTCTACGACAACCTTTTTGTTGTTCTGTTAGAATGTCGTGTTCTTCAACATGTTTGTATATTTTGTTTGCAATACAGGATGTCAATAATTTGTAGAGTGTTGGAAGACATGTAATTGGTCTGTATTGTGTGGGGTCTGTGGTATTGTTGTTTTTAGGTTTCATGTAGGTGATGCCCTGAGTAAGAAAATTTGGCATGTCTTGTGGATTGATGATGATGTGTGTTAGGTGTTTAGCTAGTTCCTGGTGCAGTGATGTAAACTTTTTGTACCAGAAATTGTGAATGTTGTCTACACCAGGTGTCTTCCAGTTGTGTGTTCTGTTAACAGTGTATTGGAAATCATGTATGCTTATTTCAACACAGGGCATAGTTGGTATGTTGTGCAAGTTTCTGTTCTCCTCCTCGATCCAGCCTGCATCAGCATTGTGCGTGACAGCACTGGACCAAAGAGAAGACCAATATGTTGTGAGTTCTTCTTCTGTTGGTGTGCCACTGTGCTGTGTATCAGTGTTTGCTTTGTTATTAATTTGTCTGTAAAAGAGTTTTTCATTGTTTGTAAATAATTTATTTTGTTGTTTTCGTAGTGTACATGTTTTGTATCGTTTGAGTCTACGTGCTTTGGCAGCAAGTTTTTGTTTTAGTGTATCAATGTATTCTGTAATGTGTGTGTTGTGATGTTCATGTTTTGTGTGTGTTTTTATTTTCTTGAAAATGTTTTTGAGCTGTTTCCTTAATTTGGGTGTTATGTTGCTTTTAGTGTATTGTGTCAGCCTGCCTAATTGCTGTCTAATGTCATTTATTTGTGTTTCTATTCTTCTCTGCCAGGCAGGCTTGTGATAGAATTGTGTTTTCTGTGTATTTGTCTGTGATTGTACTTTCAGTCCATGGTGTGTCACTACTGTGACTGCCCCAGCATAAACTAATGTATGAATGTCTGAGAGTGTAGAAATTGAATGAATGTAGTGTGGTAGTAAGTGAGTGTTTACATAATTTAGTGTTTTTCCTACTTCCTTCGACGTGTTGATTTTTGGTATTCGTGGTCTTTGTGTGGGATCTGTGCCTGTATATTTAGTGAGTGTTTCCTGAAATATAAGTGAGAGCGTATTAACTAAATCCATGTCTATGTTATCAGTGATGGATGAGGAAGTGTCTGTAGTATCATTAGTGGTAATTGTTGTATGTGTGTTATTATCAATGCTTGTTGCTGGATTATCCTGACAGGTTACATGATCTTCATTAATGTTAGATGTTTCTGTCTGTTGATGTATTTGATCAGCAACCTGTTGTTTGATAAGTTCAAGTGTTGTTTGTGGAATAAGGTTGTTGTGTATAATTGTTCTTTTTTGATCAACAACCCTTTGTTCGGTGACAGTGAGATGAGGATACTGTTGTGTGAATCTATGGTGTAGTTGTTGTCTGTATGCTGTCATGTTTGTTTCGAGTTTTGTGATCGTGTAGTAAGTACGGATGATAAACTCGTTCATTTCTACTGTCCATTTCATCCGTTGGCGTGGTTTTCCAGCCTTTGTGGTCTGTGGATGCATTGCCACAGAAACACCAAGGCTGGGTTGGTTCCTCACATCTGTTGAGGGCATTGCAGTAGCCATGCTTGGGCCGGTGCTGCTTTCGCCACCGGTAACCAGGGGAGACTGTGGCCTATTTTTCGAACGTGAGCCTCTGCCTAACTCACGAACGCGGACCTTGTTAACCCGGGCGACGTCCGAGCCGGTATCACATTTGATCTGGTTACTACCATAATGACATATCTCCACAGAATGTGGGTTGTGGTCACTCTTAGCTTCATTTCTCCCCATAGACCTTACTGGCATGGGTGTCCCTACCAGGAGCTTGTGCTCCAGCCTGCATTGCCCTATGGATCAGTAAAATTACTGGGCTCTCCACCACGACCAGGTGGTGACCATGGGAGAGTTTATTATTATTATTATTATTATTATTATTATTATTATTATCATCAATCATCATCATCATCATCATCATCATCAACTCGTCTCGATTATATATATAGATAAAATAAAGAATTTCGATTTCTCTACAGGTTGTTTTGTTTAAAGAAATCTTGACTTTCTAATAATAAATTGTGATTTCAAACCTTAACGTTTCGGGTCGGCTTTGCGACGATAAAACTCATTCTATGTTATAATTTATGGTAAATTTTAAACAATATATACAGTACATACACTTTCATTCATACACATATATATTAAATACGCAATTTGAAAATAATATTAAAATCTAATAAAGAATAATCTATGATAAAACACTAAAAAGCTGTTATTTTAAAATAATGCGGACAAATTAATAAAATAATGATAATAAATATATTCAATGTCAAACTAGATCTATAACGTTCTCAGAGAGTGTCCAGAATCAAATCTTGATGTTTTAGGAGAAAAATCTATTTGAGATTTCAGGGTTTCTCTGATAACTATGATTCAACGTCTTTTGTCG
Organism: Centruroides vittatus; assembly: GCF_030686945.1. Lineage (NCBI taxonomy): Eukaryota > Metazoa > Arthropoda > Arachnida > Scorpiones > Buthidae > Centruroides > Centruroides vittatus. Next base: position 580 of record NW_027121840.1, on the reverse strand, counting down.
AATCCAATAATTCACTTTACTGTAAAAAATCTGATTTTATCAAATTCGTGTCAGAAAGTCGCTGAAGTGAACAATATGCGTTATTGTATTAGATCTTAATCTTAATTCACAAGAAGGGTTGGCTCTTTGCTGCGAAGAGTTCACTAAGACAGACAGCGTGATAATATATGTGCATCTCATACTCTGTAAAAGTATATTTAAAAGTTATTTTTGTATGTATAAATATATTTTTTATATTTATACTTAATTTGCGAATATAATTAAAGATCTGTTTAGATGCAATCATAATTGATATTAACTGTTACAAGTTTAAAGAAGTAAACAGAATGTATTTGAATGAGAACTTACTCGGATGAAGTTCTTTTTAACATAAAAGAATCCGCCGACGATTTATTCCAAATGGAGTTTCGGGAGGTTTTTGACTCCAATGCTTTTTTTTTTGCATTTTTCAAAAAAAATTTTCAGGGGGGGCATTATTTTTTTAAAAAATAAATTGATTTTTCTAATTACATTGAAATTAATAGAGCTAATTTTGAGATGGTTGAATTTACCTTCAGTTTGTTTCTAGCGGAGATCAGCA